>NC_081415.1:617969560-618224560 GCF_030272615.1 Cryptomeria japonica
ACACATCATGTTAAAGAAATCAATGAATGAATGAAAGATTGTAATAATGTCCGTGAGCCCAAAACAACCTATAAGACCCAAGAACAACACACAACCCCCCAACAAAGAGCACCAAAGCCTCATACAATTTGTAACCTTTACTTTTAGATTTGCACTTCAACAATGAATTTTGATCAATAAGTTTGCTGGTTTGCCCAACCTTACTTCCGCAAACAATATGCTTAAATTTTCGAGATGTCCCCATAACTTATATAAATGTAGTACAATGAACATTCCATTACAAAATGTCATTTTATCTATGTAAAATAGACATATACTCTTTTCCCACTCTTCTTTAAATATAATACACATCTCAAATAATAAGAATCGGTCCAAAATTCACTTGAAAAAACGAAAAAACGAAAAAACGGCTCCAAAATCCACTTTGAAAAAACAAAAACAAAACGACTCCAAAATTCAATTTGAAAGTTAAGGATTGATCTTAAAAAGACAACGTTCCACTTAGAAAAAAAAAACTCGATTACCTCCAGAGAGTTTTTGGTTAAAATCCTTTCAAACCCTCACTCCTGAAATAACAATTTGGAGGCTTCTGCCTTTCGAGTAAAAAGACAAAAGACTGAAGACCTACGGGAGGATTACGGCAATGGAGCTATAGTTCATTAGAGTGAGTAGAGGACCTGGCCTGGGCTCCATCCAAACCAGAAATAATTTTACGTTCGCCCTAGCATTTTGTTCCTGCAGAGATAACTTTTGGAAACACCTAACTGAACGAAAAATACCAGAAATTTAAATAGATAAAACAGTAGACTCCGTGGTGAAGCTGTACGAGCTGCGTCTATTGCGGTGCTCTCTATCCAGCTATTCCACCCTCCCCTGCTCAGCTAAGGACCAAAGTGCGGAAAATTACATTTCACATATAAATACCGTGGTGGAACACGTTGAAAAGGGGGAGTATGCCGAAGCCTTGCATTCTGGAGCTACTCGCTTTGTTTTGAATGGCGCATATGATGATGAATTGGTTTCTGAGTGTCCCAATTCTAAAGAAGGGGCAAACAAATTTTATCGCCGCCTTGAAGATCGCGTTACTGTTTTTCTCCGTGGCTCGGAAGGTTACAGTAAGAGAGTGCTTGGTTTGATTTTCTTGACTCTAATAAAATAAGCAGCAATTTGGATAGCTATGCACCATACCGAGCATTGCTTGTAATGGCGCTCGGAATTGCAAGTTTCTCTGTATTTGTTCAGTGCAATTTAACGGGGTAAGTTATTTGCCTTTAAAGCATTTCAAATTGAACTTCTTAATTAAGATGTTCAGTTACGTTGATCAGCTAGGTCTGATAGCTAAAACCTGTTAATTAGCATGCTGGGGCACTCTCTCACCAAGCTACTGGTCCCCATCTAGTACGCAGTGTGTAATGTTCTTTTAACACCCACCCTCAAGCGATACTTTGTTGCTTCGCCTTGATAACATGTTATTTGACAAGGAGCTGGTATGACTTAACCATAGGATCTCTTACTAGTATGCTGGGGCACCCTAGTACTGAGCTACCAGCCCCACAATTGGAAACGCATGACTATAGATGAAATTTTAAAGGTTCCTATTGAAAATAAAGAATACCATAGAGGTAGCTGTTCGGCTTAAAGGAATATTACATAAAAACCATGTGTCCAGGGTAAATTTGAGAACATAGGATTCATAGTGCTATCTTTAAATCGTAAATTTTGATTGATTGTATTGTATTGTTGTAAGCTTTTTCACTAACATAAGAGATGTATATTAATGCAGGACTGATTTCTTAATGATGGAAATGTCTCTGTGTTAAAACTGCTTTTAGTTTCAGAACATCAGGCACATTTTTGGTTTTAATTTAATTGGGTTTCTTGCAGTACATCATTATGTAATGTTATTTTCTGGGAATCAGCTATGTGTTAATAATTACATTGCCAATGATCTCTATTCTAGGGTATCCAAGCACTCAAGTATCTCATTTAGGAAACATACGTAGTTCATAAGGTACACTGTATGCCTTATAGGTTTTTTTTATTCTACATGGTACATTGTATGCCTATTTAGGATTTTGTTAATCATCTTTATTAGTGAAATAACTGTTTGATATAAAAATCAGGTGTGGACTCGATATTTTCTGCTCACACTTCTTATTTAATTTTACCAAGCTTCATCGTTTTGAGTGTTGCAAGGAGCTGTGTTGGTTGGTTGACTAAATTTTAAAATGCGAACACAATTGTTGGTAGTGTTTTTGTTTTTAAAAAAGGCTTCAATGGTCATCCTTGAAATTCTTGTCTAGAAGTGATTGACATTTGACACTCATTAGTCTCTTGGAGGATATTGGAACAATAAATTTGATAATTTCAGAGGGTTAATGATGCGTGCTTAAAGATTTAGGTTTATGCAACAGTTTAGATATTTTTTAATTTTATTACGATCCAGAAGACTTGGTTCACAATTATTTCTTTTACTAGAAGGGTAGTCTTTGCAAAATGTAATAGTATGTTATTGAATTAATCTACTGTGGTATTTGATTACAGGCCACATGGAGATTTCCAAAAATTTCCTTTCAGCCATGGTTCAAAATATAAGATGGTCCTTTCAACAACTCATGTCTGATGGTTGTGATTTCCTTGGAAAATATGTCCTTCCTCAGGTGTGTGATTTGCATAAATTGGATCATTTATCATACAAATATACTAGTCAAATCTGTGAGTCTTGTGCACTCGTATGATATTGTAATTTTTATATTGCAAGGAGTTGATATGGATTTTGTTTGGGGATCTTATGTTTTCTCTTTCTTCTTATGCTGGATTGTATTTCTCATTCAGTCTTTATCCATCTTCAAAACAAAGATAAACATCTTATCTATTTGCATTTATATCAATCACAAAATAGAAATGGGGGAGTTGGCCAATATACTTATTATTTTTTTCTTGTTATTGGTACATCAGCATTTTCAACACCAACAATCAAAAGATGTGCATTAGCCTCGAAATAAAAAAGAAAAAATTATAGCACTAGGCAATCATTTGGAGCATCCCTGATTGAGAGTAATCTTTTGGTGTCGGATGGAGCATTGTGTTGTTCTGCCATCCTCACAGCTAACTAGAGGATTGAAACATATATCCTTGATATGTTAGTGCTACCATAAATATAAATGATGACTTCCATTTAGTTATTAAGTATTTAGTGAGGCATCTTCTTTTTTATTGATTTTATGACTAAATAATGTTTTATAGAGGACATCTATCATTACCTCCTATTCTTGAGCATTCTGTTCATGATCAAAATTAATGTACTCTACAACCACAAAGGCTGTGATATTTGTAGGTAAGTCGATATGTTAAATCATGCCTTCAAAGGTCAGAGTGGGTGGTGTTGTGACCAAAGGTAAGGTACTTGGAACTTGAACAGCGGGAATGACAAATAAAGCTGTAGATGCAGAAGCTTAAGCTTCAAGATTGGAAGCTGAACTACCAAAATAGAGGTTTGATGTTGCTTTTGCAGGATTTGTATATTAATGACAACTCAGTGGACATCACTTCAGTGGGAGGAAAGAGAACAGGATCTGCAAGAGTGCTAAATCCAAAAGATGTTTGTATGGTAGTTAATCCCTTAGGAGAAGAAGAATTTTCAGTCACATGAGAAATTGAGGGATAGTGCAGCTGGATGAACAGATCTGAAAGTGTTGTGGGTATGGGGAGTGAGTTAGCAGTCCTGAAGGATTTAAAACCTTTTAGTGATGGATTTCAGATCAGGTATTAAAGAAGAGGATTGTGCTTCAATGGATGCTGACATTGCTACAAAGTTGCTTTGGATATGGATGTACCCCAAATTTAGGACAGCTCTATATATGTTGATTTTTTTAATCTTCTCACCCTCAGGTTGCTTTGCATAGATCCAACTCTATTTCCAACTCAGCATTCATTTGTTCCAATTCAAAAACTTCTAATTCCAATTATTAGTTTATTTGCTTGGACTTCCAAGGAAACTATTCTTTCTTTCATTTTCTTTATTCTTCATTCTGCATTTGGTCATTCTCATGCCAAAGACTTTTTGATTGTTGTGCATTATCTTTAACTCAATTCTCATAGACATTTTCCAATTTTTGCTTGCATTAATGCAGCATAAAATATGTGCTGAGGGTTTTCTTAGTAAACATCTTCAGCTAACTTGCCAGTTTGGGTTTGCTGAATATTTTTGTTAGGATTGGATCTCCCTAACAACATATGAATGTGTGTGTACTAGAGATATATACAAATAATCATAGTCTGCACAAAATGTACAAAACAAGTACAAAACATAGGTGATAGTTGATAATTCAATGTCATTTGCCATATGCTAAAGATAAACAAAAAGTAGTTAATTCAATGCAATTGCACATGAAAAAACAATTCAAGTGATAATATTACTCTTCGTTAAGGGCATTGACATTGTCAGCTGGTAGCTATTTTGTGCCCCTCATCCCTATTCATGACCAAGGAGAGCTATGTGATAGAACCATCTCAAGCAAACCTGCTGTGTAAGGTGCAAAAACTCAGGAATTAAGCTCAGAAGGATGAATCTACACCTGTAAGTCTCATTTATCATCCCGTATATAAGAAAAGAATATGAACACCCAAATTCAAGCATAGATTCATTGACAACAATAAGGGGGAAAATGGCCATGCCTTCTTATATTTGTAATCAAACTAGTTAGAATACCCAACTAAGTTATGAAATTCTTCATAACTAAAATAATAACAGCTTGTTACCATCAATATTAGCACTGGATTTGGGTCTTCTTCACCTGCCTTCAACATTGTATTCTCATGAGGTTGTATCTGTAACCAAATATGTTTTTGCCCTTCCCTTATTGCAAACAATGATATAAATAATTAAGAAACAATTGGTTGCCCTTCTGAGATTGTAAACCCATGCTCCTTATCTTCAATTTACAGTTAAAGTCGTTTAAATCTTTTTTTCCCTACAACGTTTTGATCAATCTTAATATTATAGTATTCCATATCCATATGGGACTCCTCTGATTCTCTGTAAAAAGACAAAATACATATTATTTAAAAAGAGAGCACAAGAGGGTATGTAGATTACATTCCTTGTGAAGGTATGTGGATTACATATGTCACCCTAAAGACACTGCTCTGATTACTATGCCTAGACTCTCCGAGCTTAGAGGGCACATAAAAGGAAGTTTAAAGATTCCCAAAAGCCCGCAGAGTCCTGCATCCAGACCGTCTTCAGGGAAGATCAACAAAATTTGTTGTTTGCGGCCATGACACCAAATGTTGTCAAGCCAGCCAATCAAATTGGGTCTGAGGATTATTTTATGCATGCCATTGGCATCGATCTAAGCAGAGCCCGATCACAGGACAGGGTGGAAATCATGGAGGAGTCACAGAAGGTGGTCTCTTTGGACTATCTGAAGCGTACTCGCCGCTTGGAGAAGCTCATGGTTGAGCTGGAAAGAATAAAAGCTACAAATGAGCAGCTACTGAAGGAAGGAAAGGCTTGAGAAACAAAGATGACTTGTTTGCAATCCACGATACTTCAAGAAAAGGGTGAGAAAGACAAGCTCCAGAATGCATTAAAGGTCTGTGAGGGTTAGCTACGAGCGGAGCAGTCTACTAGAAACACAGTAATAAAAGAACTATATGATAAAATGCAGGAGTCATTTCGCGTACAGGCCGCTTCTTCAGATATGGCTTAGGTTCAAGCCCAATTGCAGGAAGCTATTACAGAGAAAGAAAAAGAGCACCAAGAATTGGTTAGTGTTCAGGATCTTCTTGCAAAAGAAAGAGTTACAAAAGATAAAGCTTTGCAAGATCTCCAGAGTTTGGAGACTCAATCCACTTAGGAGCTTCATGAGTCTAAAGCGGCTGTTGAGGGTCAACAGGCAGAAAACAAGCGACTGCAAGAAGAAGCACATGATAAACAGACTAGAATAATAGTACTGTAGCATCAGGTAATAGAGCAAGGAAAGGATTTGAAAGAAATGCATGAGAGGTTGGAATCTAAAGAAGTTGAGGTGGAACTACTTTCAAAACCATCGGATTCCCAGCCTGTTCCCCCCGTAGACTTCAGCTATCTAGTGCAGGGGCTTCATAATGTGTATTGGGAAAAGATAAAGCAATTCGTGTCCCTCTTGGAACCGGCTTTGAGGTTCTTAATAGTTTCCCGTGGTTTGTGCGCTAAGGTTGACCTTTTCATTGAGCATGCCATGCAGGGGTGGCCCCTAAAGTCTCTGAGGCTCAGAAATTAGTCAATTGGCTTTACGCCGCTTCTTCCCAAGAGTTAACTGTAGTGGGAATCACAAATTCTGAAGAAGTAATTCAAAAGACTAACCGTTCCATCAATTACAACAAGATGGCCAAGCAAGGTGCTTCAAGTTTGTCAGCTTTAAAGGACTCCATCATCTTTGTTACAGGATGCCTTGAAGGTTTCGTAAAACTCGGCCTACCCTCCCCTTTTCTTCCAGATGGTTCAGTCATGGAAGCTGAGCAACTCTCTAGTTTGATTGTGCAAAAGCAACAAGATTAGTCATCCCTACAAGCTCTGAGCATCCCTCCTGGAGTGGATGAGTTTGAGGCTTTATTTCATCCTTTGGCCAAACTCCTCACCATGCTCGAGTTAACTCATAAAGGGTCAGAGGTGATTCCTTTCAAGGATGTTAGTGAGCTAGATCAAAACTTTTAGGCTCTCAAGGCTCAAGCAATCCCGTCCGAAGATGATTGGTCTCCCCTGCAACAACTTTTCAAAAAGTTTTTCAAGCCAGAGGCATAGGTTTGGTTCGCAAACCAGGATTTTGGGTATTAGCATCCCGCGAGCGAGATTTTCCCAGAAGTCGCCAAGAAATGTAGACTTTCGTCCACCGTGCCCCTTTCGTGGAGTTGTTTTTGTTTTTCCTTGGCCGAAGTTTTAATTTTGCATCCTCGCGTCTTCCACGTGGTGGCATGGCTCGAATTGTTTGAGTTTCTCTTTTCCCTTCGTAAGGAAGTTGCGAGAGACTGACGCGTGGCGGATCGTTTTTTCACTCTCTTTCGGTGGGCCCATAAGTTAAAGGTGATTTTGCATTTTGCAATGTGGCAGTTCCTCGTGAGGTGCCTTGTGCAGTTTTGTTAATTTCCTAGGCCGCTCCCTCCCGCTGCCACGTTTTGCTTATAAAGAGATGGTGGGGCATTTGTTGCCAACAATATGTGGTTCAACAACGGTCGCGGGTTTCCCCCATTTTGATCCGATCGTTAGAAGATTCGGTGGTGGTTGGGCTAAAAGCCAAAGTTGTTATCCAGCTCCTCATCAAGCTGTTTCACAATTGCTAACGATGCTGCCAGCGATGCTTACGGTTTTTGCTCTCTCTATTTTCTCTGCCAGGTTGTTGGTTCATGATTATATAAGTGTTTCTTTTTGCTTTTGTAAGGGTTTAGACTTTTGGAGGAAAAATATAGACAATCGCTTGGTGAATTATGCCTTTAATTTATGATTGTATTCTTGAAACTGTGATAATCAGATTGTGCCTTCAGCCTATGTGATCACTATTTTCAGTGTGCATGAATATTTTTTTTTTGCATCTTGTAATTCCGTATGACTTCTGGAATATATACTGTGAGACTCTACGGATTAAACAATGTCCTTTGAACTTGTTATCTGATGGATGAATGGTATTTGTTGCATTATGTTAAATGGGCTGTTGTTTATATTTCAATCTTGATTTTCTGGGCATGTAGATTGTTGAATGGGCCTCAGAGCTGCACATATGTGAAGTTTCTCTGTGCATATAGTGTACTAAAAACATTTCAGCGCATCGCTATAGAGTAGCTTTGTTTTAAATTTTTCCTTCTTCCCCTCCCGCACCCCCCCGCATGTATGAAGAGCCGGACTCTAAAATCTCGGAGGTCACTCAGTGAACACGTGCAAGTTCCCCATCACTAAGTTTCCCATAAAGCTGTTTTCATGGAAGCAATTTTGTTGATCAACAATTCTCACTTTGAATGCTTTTTATAGTGGCTGTTATCAAATGGATGCACATAAACAAATATGTATCCTGACAATTGCATTGATACACAATCCATAAGAATGTGATTGCTTCTTGATGTTTTGAATATGAATATCTTTCTAGTTTAGGAGTTTAATTTTATGAATAGCATGTTATACAGATGCTCTTATAATATTTGTCCTTCAGAGTCTAAAAACTTTGTATGCGTCTGAAAGACTGAATTGTGATATTCAATATCCATCCCAAAAGTTCTTCAGATGATGCATGTGAAGCTATTTTTTTAAGGTTGTAATGTGTTTAAATAATGGATTTATTAATTCATTTACTCTATGCAGATTTTCATGGAATTGTTTCTGTATCATATATGTGATTGTGTTTCGTGTTTTAAAGGATAGGCTGATAATATTACTCAGACTCAAATAACAGTAGGTTGTATCTTTTTGATAGTAGTTATAAATGTTTGCATGTTATATATTTTGACTTCATATGATATGTAGCAAACATGTTTTTGGATGGTTACTTAAACCTTTTTCAGGTTTGGTAAGTTATACAGAACATGCTTCTAGGCCACATATATTTCACTTTCTTATCTAATTAAAATTAGTTGTTTGCATCTTTAGATCATACATTCACTGTTGGTCTTTGCACATCGAGGATCCCCTAAATGTAATCTGTTCTCTTTGGGTTGATGCAAATTGTTTCGCAGAGAGGATGAGGGGAGCAGTCACAATTTTTGCTTAAGACTCACTAAGAAAACTTATGTTTCCTCCAAACTAAGTTGCTTCTATTGTTCCCCATAAGGTTCTTGAGAAGGCCACTTTTCTGTTCTGATAATATTCTTTCTGGGCTTTAGTTTCTAAGAATTTCTCAAACAACTGAGGTTTATGGATGACATGAAAAGGGCAAGTTTGATTTTGCATTAATTACAATTTATAGGACATTTAATGCCTCATTTTGATCTGCAACCTGAAATTCAAAGTGAAGGACACATAAATTGAGGCAGGTGAGTAAAGAGGCTTGACTGGTTTTGACCTTGCTGAAATTTTGTATATTGTCTTTGACTAAGTGGGGGAGAAATTTGAATTTTTGTAGTCATTTTGATGACTGTCCTGCTGCATTTATTTGGTGAAGGTGTGAACAGAAATTGAGTAGGCTTGATCAGGCTTTGATAAATATTTTCAAAATTTTTATGATAGGTAAACGGACTGTCTGGTGAATTCCATCTGGAGGTCAGACCATCTAAATTCTTTATTCAGTTTGTATGTACTTTCAATTTTAAAATTCAGAATCATATATGTATGGAAGATGGTTGGACCGAATTAACCAAGTATTTATCTTGATGAACTGACATTGTTGGATAGAACCCATGGTTCCTATGGTAAAATAGGTGATTGGTAAAACCCCTAAATTTATGTAGTAGTTTGGGTGTGTTGATATAAACCATGGTTTCCATTCAAACCTGCGAATACTTGTACAGTTTACTAGTTTAGGCGATTAGGCTTAGCCAATGGCTATCATCATAAAAATGGATGATTGGAGTAGGATATATGGGAACCCACAATAGCCAGTCTATTTGTATAACCACAGTTACAAGAATCAGACTTAGCATGCTAACTCTGCAAGCTGATTTTTGGCTCAGACTTGGACTTAGACCCAACACAGACCCAGCAAACTTATTTTTGTCACAAACTTATGTTTAGACTGAGACTCAGCACAAAAACTCAGCAATCTAAGAAAAGCATCGTGTATAAATATTTTACAAAAAACTTGAATTTTTGCAAAACTTCCATAGACTCGCAGACTTGTTGAGTTTGGCAGAGCAAGTCAGCAGGCCTCATTTTGGCCTGGAACTGGGAGACTTGCATTGTACTTGGCCAGGTTTGTATCACTGGGGATAGGACATGGTTTACATGATATGCCAATGATCAGAGAAAAACCCATGAAGGCTACTGTAGTTGTTTTTGGAATCTTAAACCCACGAAGACCATTAATATCTTGGCAATCTGGTAGCTAACTGTCCCATTACTGACTGTATGTGATAGTGAGATAATTCTGGCGAAACGAATTGAAAAAATCATCTTCTACAGACTTTACTATTTAATTTGTTATCCTATTTTGGCTAGGTGATAGAAATAATGTTGGTTAGTGTCTAAAATAAATGATGCCTCATGACGATGAACATCAAGAAGGGACCCTTACATTAGACGTTTGTGATCATGTATTAACGTATGTTG
Organism: Cryptomeria japonica; assembly: GCF_030272615.1. Taxonomy (NCBI): domain Eukaryota; kingdom Viridiplantae; phylum Streptophyta; class Pinopsida; order Cupressales; family Cupressaceae; genus Cryptomeria; species Cryptomeria japonica. The sequence continues at coordinate 617,979,792 of NC_081415.1, forward strand.
GGCACAAGTATTCATTCTGTTTATAATTGCTCTTATATTTTTTGTTGGATACAGGTGCAGGAGGAGGATCTATAGCTTGTATCCTCTTAGTAGATGAGTTTATCATAATTAAAGCATGCAAAAAAACCATTCGTTCTGTTGTCTATAGCTGAACTTAACATCAGATATATTCATGCTATTGCTCACATACAAGTACAGGGGCGAATTTTGTAAAATTTGCACTCTAGTTGATCTTTTGACAAAGAGCTTTTGTAAAATTTGTGTAATAATTATTGCTTCCCTGAATAAACAATAGATGTCTGGTTGTAGCATTACCAAAAGAAAAAGATTGTGATTAGGGTATGTGAGGCCGGTGGTTAAGGTCTAGGACACATATTGAATAGATCTGCCAAAGTGATAGTTTGTACTTGCTGAATCTTAGTACAAGCACCTATGAAGGCATGATGCATGGCTGAACAGAGCATCTCAGTAGGCAATTATAGCATACTTAAAGAAACAAGTGAAGAAACATAGATTGCTAGGGTTTGGCTATGATTAACAAAATTCAAAGCCTTTCTCTAGAAATGTAGAACTCAATTGAAGAAACTAATGGGCACAATTTTCACACATTTAAAGTTAAAATACACAGCCATTAAGGCTGGCAGAATCAAAGAATAGAGCCAACAAGAAAGTCCTTTATTAGATTTGGTATATTAGATTCATTTGTACCTTGTTGATATGACAAACTCTTTAAAAGAAATTTGGAATAACCTGAATACACAATATGGATTAAAAAAGCGTTAATGGCAAATTTTCTACTAAACACCAACTTTATATATATATATATATATATATAAAGGCAAAGGGCCAAGGCCCATAATATATATTAGAAAATAGCAAAATATGAGATTACAATAAGTATAAAACTATGTTGAAGGAGAGAGACAACTTCAACATCTGAATCCAAAAAGAATTCCACGATAGAATTCCACGAAGTTGATCCTAATCCCCACCTAAGCAGATCAAAATTGAGCCTTTCCCCCAAATGCATAGACATTACAAATCTTAATACTTGAAAAGCATGAAAAAACGAACTACCCTCCATATCCATTGGCAGATACAAAATAAAACTCCTCCATCCGCTGGATGTAGAGGGCCATTGATTACAACCCAGAAGATAGCAAAGGAGAAGCCAAAAGAGTAGTCAAAACTGAAACTGATCAAGACAATCAAATATAGGGGATTGAAACTTGAAGCCACCAACATAAAGAAACCGCTTCCACAATTCCTTGGCTTCAGTCGTTCAAAAACATGATTCAAGAACCAAAAATCTCAGACAAAGCACCATGAAATTCCCATGCAAAGAGAATCCTCTGAGTCGAATCCAACTTGGGCTAATCATCGTCAGACAACTCAACAAGTTGATTCGTATTCGGTTGTGGTCCCCACTTCATCTCATGGCTTATCGGCAAGAGTCAAGACTTCTGCAACCTCCTTGACAAGTCTCATCGAAATCCTAACTTGTCGCCAAGACTCAATAAATTCTTATCGATTTGGTCTTCATCGACAAATAACATTAATTTTGGCTAGCTCCTTAAATAGTCTTGTCAAACACTGAAGTTCATCGAAAAACTGCTTGGTGCCAAGACTAACCAATGTTTCATAGAAATCTTAGTTTTTCGCCAAGACCACTGTTAGAAATTAGGATCTTAGGATACTAGTCATTATAAACAAGATTATAAAGTAAATGAAATATGAAACATACATGCATAAATGTACACATTACACAAGATATACATGGGGAAAACCTTTTCGGGTAAAAAACCCCATAAAGCATCATTTAATTAAAACACTTACAAATATAGTCTATAATAAAATAAACATGAACCTGGGGACACTCCTCCAATACTTCCATAGGGCCAATAATACCTCTTGTGCATAGTGATACAACTCACCATAAAGCTCCAAATTCACACCCTCTCAAATGAGAGAGAACCTCCTTAAATATAGGAGGAAGGGTGGTCTCACTAGTCACACCTTTTCAATAGTCCCCACTCATAAATAATCAATAATCTAATAGTTATTGGATTATAATTATTTCAAATGGGATATGCTTATAAAGCATATAATATATAAGATTTTATAACCTTATATTAGAACATTATATATAAATGTTATAAGGATGTGATCCCTAATAACATTATGTTCTAACACTACCCCTTAATGTTAATAGGGGATCATATGTCAATTTCTATAAAAGAAAAGATGAAGTACCCGAGTAACATAGGTCTTCTTTGATGGTGATAAATAGGGACACAAATATATGCCAACATGAAGATCATACATTCCGGATTACATGAAAGTCATCTTGTCATAATTTATAATCCCAGTGTTTTAAAAATGATGCTATGAGGTCTTAAAAAAATTATATTGGAGCCGCGGTCTCCTCAAATTAGCCTCTCCCCAGGTTCATTACATAGTGCCCATAGGACTTAATACAATGCTTTTATAAGTGGAAGATTTACAAGGAGAAGAATTTACAAATGCCCGTAGGACTTAAGCACAAATGTGCCTATAGGACTTACTAATGCCTACTTGCAGTAATTAAAACAAAAAAGGACTTACATATGCCTATCTGCAGGCTTAAAGGACTTACTAATGCCTATATAGGTCTTATTTCATACCTATTAGGACATATGCCTACCCGTAGGATTTTAAAAACTAGGATTTAGCCACTAGGTGATGTCATTGACATGCACACTCCCCCTCAATGGCATCACCTAAGGCCAAGCATTATTTGAATTTGGAGCATATAATGCCTAAAGGTCTTATGCCTATTAGGTCTTAAATCTAGGATTTAGCCACTTGGTGGTGTCATGTACACTCCCCCTTAATGGCATCACCTAAAAACAATCACTGCACAAAGGATTTCAAAGCGATGGCTAAAATTACAATATATAGCATGTGCCCAAGATCTTCAAAGTGTCTTTATTATATAATTATTTCACTTGAGTGATGTGCACATAATCTTCAAGGTGCCTTTGTTACAGAATAATTTCACTTGAGTGATGTGCCCATAATCTTCGAAGTTTGGTTTGAAATTTAAAAATGATATTCTTTGGAAAGAGTAAAATAACTTCAAGTAAGATGGCACTTTTACATGTATCCAAATGGAACTCTTTCATAAATCTTCAAGGTCATATTGATTCTTCAGAAGCTACACTCATATTTTGCCCATTTGATTCAAAGACAGATAGAAGATAGTCTTCTTATTAAAGTATTGCATCATCCATGTAATAACACTTGCACCATATGTTTTGAAGGCATAACCTCGCCATAAAAGAAACAATATACTTAGTAACATAGTAATCAACTTCATTTTTGGTGCAAAGAAAGAACATAATATTATTTTTTTGTTATTTGCCAAAGATCATATAATATTCCTCATAAATGTAAAATATAGTCCAATAATTCATAGCAAGGAGGTCAACATATATTTCATGAGAATAAGCATGAATAATTAGTTGTCTTGTTTAAAAAATAGACATACTACTACATATAGTAATGATCCCTAAAAAAAAATTAAGTAACGCAGTGAGCTATCCTTTCCAAATTTTCTCCTCTGACAGTTTATATGGGCAATAACCACCCATTATAAGATCAGTATAAGGTGCTTTATTTTTCATAATAGAATAATTAAAAAAATTGATCAAATACAAAAAATAGAACAATAAATCTCTTTTATCTCCATACAATTCTAATGAGAAATTTATTAATTTTTGAATTTACTTATGCAAATATACTAGCATGTACATTCCATAAATAAATATTTTATCTGACATTTATGGATAGGTAGATGAATTCCTTTTTATCATTGTGATAGTTTGATATTAAGGAATTTTCTTATCAAACATAGATCATATCAATTAATCCAAAGTACCTTCAATGTCATGATTGAAAAAACATATAATAATAATCTTACATTAATCATAGACAATGAAATTTTTTACATTGACCATTCTTAATGATAAGATTATTTACATTTACATGAAGTATTAAAGTTTGTGTGTAATGTTTCTAAGAGGTAGGTATCTTACATACACATGGACTTATGAATTCATGCCAAATAATAGGAGAGTTCATGGTTAACTTCAAGCATGACACAACTCTTGATATTTGAAGGCTACTTATGTAGTTTAAGGTCCAAAAAGGCCCATCATATTTAATCAAAGTTGATACATATTAAATGTTTGTAAATAATTACATGCATGAAGCCTAAACAAGATCATTCTAATAAACTACCTTTTAGGATAAATTCCCATTAAAATATTCTTAAACCTTGGTATTCCTTAAATAGATTCTTATAATTTCTCAATAAGATGAGATAAAAAAGTTATATATTTTATACAACATTAAGTAAAATACATTCAAATCAAATTAATGCATTAAATCCATCAAGTTAAATTATGAGAGGGGACCTTCAAAAAAAGGTAATCCTATAGAAAATTTCATCTTAAAGCTAGAAAATCTAGAAAAGAAAAAATATATGCACAAGTCACAATAATAAATATTTTTACAAATGATCTAGGTTCAAGGATCATAATGAATTGATATTTAAAAGACAATTTCAATAGAGAACATCAATGATGTATCTAATATCACTTTAAGAAAGTTCTATATTACAATTTCAAGAACATGTGAGATACTTTAGCAAAGGAGAAAATATATGTAAATAATGCTATGGTGAAAGGAGATACTTTGCCTAATTTTTTATGGATCAGTTCAAAGCTATAATAAATCCCAAACCATTCCATCTCATTTGCCCATGAAATACGTAGGCAAGGACTGACCAAGGAGGGAATAGATACCAGTTCGACCATGCATCCTTTTCTTGGTGAGATGATTAAAAAGATAAATTTGAAGAGCACATGTATATATAAAGGAAAAATAACAACTTATGTGATCCAAAAAGAATTCATATGGTTGTACTCCTCAGGGAATAAAAACAGTTACAAAATTTTCTTTGTTGGAGTTTTCTACCCCTCACATCCTTCCATGTTATCTAATTAATGGCTTATCTGGTGTGAGTATCTATAACAAATGTAGTGATATTGAGATTGAAGACACAGAAAGAATGAAGACGTGGATAGGCAAAGCAGCACTTGAATACAATTATGATGAAAAATCCATTTAAAAATCTAATTACAATGACATGTGATCAGATATCTGTGAGTGACCATTTTATATTTTATATGGCATTTGAAACAGTTGTAGTTTGTATGGACAACCGCCAAGGATAAAGAATTCTTGACAAATATTATAGTTGGAAATGCACCAAAGGATGCACTTACATGTTTCATGAATAGTTATAGATGGATAATCTGAATAGTTATAGTTATGGAGGAGGCAACTCTTTTCAACGACGTGCCTCTTTTTAAAAGAAAAGATAATGACACTCTCTTAAAGGATAATGGAGCTGACTTTTATTAAGAATGTGATAACTAGGTTTGTTAATCGACTGAATACACTCTTTCGTATTGTTCCTCAAAACAATCACGTCTTTCCAATCTTTCACACAGGAATTTTATTTATTGAAAGGAGAATATGTTGGATATAGAATCAACTCTATCAAGATATAGGTGTATTAGATAAGTTCTATGTCTTGAGTTTATTTAATTTTATATTATAATAGATCATATTTTAAATTGTCCATTAATATTTAGAAAATAAGTTTTAATGGATGTTCTTATATGTTTTGAAATAGGTTTATTGATAATCATTAAATCATATTTTTTAATAGATCTAAAAGGATGGTTTTGCATGAAAAAAAATGTTCATATAAAGATAAAAGGAAAAATGATTTATGAACATGGATAAAATAAATATGTTTGAGAAATATTTTTAGCTACTATGTATACAAATATAAACTATGGATCAATTAGATTGAATATTATAATGTAAATATAAATAATAAGAAAATAGATTCAAACATAAGTCATAGAAATGTAAAGCATCTCAAATGCTATCCTCCTAGAGTATAAATTCATATCCTTCTTGGATGTATAGCACAAGTATCTTGAATGCTTGATTAAAACAACTTAGAATCTTTCAAGAAAAAACAATTGACAAGTTTAAAGAAAAAATTTCATGACTATAGCTTCTAGTATCCTAAAGTACAGAAATAATTAATAGAAACAAAATAGGCTAAAACTTTTTTATCAATCATGCATATGGTTTTAGCAAGGAAACTGAGTATACTAAATAGGGTTGTAAATCAGTGTACATTATTAAAAAAAATAATGATTTTAAGGGTAATAGAAAAGACACACCAAATGGATTGCAAAAATGGTCTTACATGTGTTGATTGGATGCAAAGAGGTTTCCCATCAAGTTCAATAACTTCTAAGTATAACTTGTAAAAACGATTAGTATAGCCTATCCCACTTTGATACCATGTTAGAAATTAGAATCTTAGGATACTAATCATTATAAACAAGATTATAAAGTAAATGAAATATGAAACATACATGCATAAATGTACACATTACACAAGATATACATGGGGAAAACCTTTTCGGGTAAAAAACCCCATAAAGCATCAATTAATTAAAACACTTACAAATATAGTCTATAATAAAATAGACATGAACCTGGGGACACTCCTCCAATACTTCCACAGGGACAATAATACCTCTTGTACATAGTGATACAACTCAACATAAAGCTCCAAATTCACACCCTCTCAAATGAGAGAGAACCTCCTTAAATATAGGAGGAAGGGTGGCTTCACTAGTCACACCTTTTCAATAGTCCCCACTCATAAATAATCAATAATCTAATAGTTTTTAGATTATAATTATTTCAAATAGGATATGCTTATAAAGCATATAATATATAAGATTTTATAACCTTATATTAGAACATTATATATAAATGTTATAAGGATGTGATCCCTAATAACATTATGTTCTAACAACCACACAACAGTCTCACCGACATGATCTTCATTGGCATAAAACATGCCTTCAGCTGGCTCCTTGACATATCTCACTGAACTCTTATGTCACACCAAAAACCATCGCTTGTCGCCAAGACCACACAACAGTCTCACCGATATGGTCTTCATCGGCAAAGGAAATCGCTTCAGTTGGCCCCTTGAACTATCTTACCAGAATGCCATACCGGAAAGCAGCTTATCGCCAAGACTAACCCACTGTCTCATCGAAATTGTCTTATCGGCCTAAGAGCATGACTTCGGTAATCTCCTTGGCAAGTCTTGTCGAACATTGATGTCACATCGAAATCATATCATGTCGCCATGACTCATCAACTGTCCCATCGATATCCAATCATGTCGCCAAGACTTCACAAATGTCTTATCGATATCAAAGAGATCCATCACTTCGGTTTTTTGCTCAATTTGTCTTGCCGAACTCAAAAGTCACAGTGACAAGGGACTTCTGTTGGCAAGACTCACCAATCATCACATCAAAATGGTCTCTTTGGCCAAGACCACTGTAGTATCTCACTGAAATCTAGCTCATCGCCATGACAATGTGACTTCGGCCACCGACTTGAAGGGTCTTGTCAAACTACAAAGTCACATCGAAATGGTCTTTTTGCCAAGACAACTCCAGTGTATCACCGAAATCAAAAACTCTATCGCTGTGACATTCAAGATTTGTGAGACAAAAATGTGGCATCACAGAAAGCGCTTCTCTATCCGATGTCGCCCGGACTGTTTCAGAGTCACACCAAATTGATCTCTGATGTCGCCCAGATAGATCCAAAGTCACATCGAGTTGATCAATGCAGAGCCAAAATGCAATTTGATGTCACACCGAAGTTCCGTGAGACAGAATGGTGGCTTCACAGAAAGCGCTTCTTTGTCCGATGTTGCCCAGACAAATCAGAGTCACACCGAACTTCTCACTACAGAATCAGATTAGATTTGAATTACTTAATTCTATAAACACCCTATCATGAATTAGTACAAAGTGAGTTAGAATCATATCTGATTTTTGTTGCGAGTTCCATATCCAGCAGCATATTAGAGAGGGATAAAGTGTTTTCCCCTTGCAGCAATAAAGTCATTGAAGCCGCCAAAATGAAAGGCCACATGCTCAAAATGTAAATCCAATGAAACCAAAAGAGACCACCAAGTAGTTTTTGACTTCATTATAATTTCGCCCACCAGAAGGGCAATTTCAATTGAATTGTATAAACAGTCTGCCAATTGTCTTCATCCTAAGAATTTCTAAGAGACAAAATGAAGCTCCAAGCCTCAACCTCTATGTCGAGCTTCAACAAGTCATCTAATTACGGAACCATTTCATTTGCAGCTAGTTTGTTAAGTTTTGCACTTTTGTGGACATCATTGGGAGATAAGATCTGTTCACCTCCCCGAAGGCAACAACCTTGATTCGCTAGACAATGTGCAACAAGATTAGCCTCTCTATAGTAATGCATAATTGTGTAATTTTTGAATTTTTTCATGATTGAGATGACTTCTTGAATAATATAGTTTATTTTCTAGCTTGGTGATTCAAAACCTTTAAGAGACGAGATAATATTCATGGAATCTCCCTCAATCACCAAGTTCTAGATATTGTTTCACAGTGTGACTTTGACACCTAACAGTAGTGCATTAGCTTCTGCAATATTATTAGAGCCATATTGGATTCTTGCTTTCCTTGCCGAGATGACATAACCCTTGTGATCTCTGATGACACACACAATTCCTGAGATACTCGTATTACCTTTAGAAGCACCATCAAATTTTAGTTTGCAGAATTCATTTGGAGGGGGAGTCCATCTAATCTCCTTCCTATTTATCTTCTTTTTTGAGTTCTTCAAAAGACTTCCTTTGAAAGGAAGTTTTATCTGCTTACATTATGAGAGAATCAAATTATCCTAGGAGGTAAATTGAGAATCTAGGTCCTTGTTTTTCATAGTATGAGCATTTACCACCTCTGAGATGCTATTTTCAATTCTGGAAATTATCTCTCAAAGCTGCTCTTTTCTTTCCTAAAGAAACACCAACTTTAAATATTGAAATGGCTTGTGATATAATAATTTTTAGTTATAATGTTTCTTTTGCATCTAGCATGGCCCAAAACAATTTTCTTTTTTAAGTTTTTTAAAACTAGAGCAAGGTTTTGGGTGTAGTTCCCCTTGTGGGCATTTCAAGGCAAGGCCCCCTCTTGTGTCCAACATGGCCCAAAATGATTTTCTTTTCTTTTTGGTTTTTAAAACGAGTGGGATTTTGGGGGTAGTTTATCCCGTGGGGGTTTGGAGGCAATGCTTCTAGTGGGATAGAGGGGTAGCGACCTTCATGGGGGTTTAGAGATAGTGCTTGTTGTTGTGATATAGGGTGGGGTCAAGGGGTGGAGCCCCTACCACCAAGCCCAAATTAAATCTTTTGAGACCACACATACTTTCGTGGGGCATGCCATTTTTCATAATCTTAACACAAAAAACTCAAACTCAACAAAAGCTCAACAATGCAAAAAATGCGGCTTGGCAAAAATTCGTTAACTAAAAAAATTGCTTAAATTTCATTAGAAACACTTTTTTTTTTGCAAAATTCAATGACACGATGTATGTAGTGAGTCCATAAATGAGTACAAATGTGTTTTCTATTAAATTTGATCGATTTGAATGCAAATTGAGTACAAAATTGCATCCTCATGTGGACAACTAATATAATAGCTAGTTAACAGCTGTCATGAATCTACAATCATTGCCTTTGAACATCATCATGATTCAACATAATTCATAAATTGCATATTACAACATTTTACGTCTTCCTCCTACCTGGTCTAGTTAAAACTTTGGGAGAAGTTCTAAATTTCTAATAACACATTTGAATATTGGATATTGATAGTATGATATTTCATCATTGATCAATGATATTATGATAGTGATAAAATTAGCTGTCTAAGTTCTCAAATTTGGTCTCCATTCCTAGACCCTCTCCTTGTAATCAAATTTCTTATATGACAAGAGACCCCAATAACTAGTGGGAGTTCGGGAGTGGAGACCACAATGGGTTTGAGGGATAGCAATGACAAGTTGCACAAGGTGTTAGATGTGAGAAAAAATCAATTATAGATAATTTTTTGATGTGTTTGGGCCTTCTTTTTAATGCACTTTAGTTTTTGCCACAAAATTGACGAGTTTTTAGTGGAAAAGCTCACAAAGAAAAAAAAAGTCATTAAGTACTCCGAGTAGTTCAACCATGGTTCATGAACTTATAACCATCATCCAAATCCTTAAAAAAATGCTTTTGTAATGTCCCCATCCACATAGTAGTAGAAATGACCATTTAGCCTATTTAATTATCATAGGCTAATTTTGGGATAGCAGGGATAAATAAAATTAATTAATTAAAGTTGTCGAATAAATTAAATTTTACGGATAGCTTTATCTAATTAATTCAATGAAGTGACATAAGTGAAAATTGAAAGGAAATATTAAAAAGCCACTTTATTAATGAACTTAAATGAAATAGTTTAAGTAGGAATTCAAAAGTTCCTTCGGGTTTGTTCTTAGGGAAATATAGAAGAAGAATTGGAGGCACATTTGGATATGCTTGATTTTATTTCTTCTATTGTGGATTTTGGAACTTCTTTTTGGAGCAAAATCCCAGGACAAAAACCCTCAGGGAAATTAGTTTCCATGGTGGAAGATCTACCTTGGTTGCTTGGAAAATCTACACAGGTTTTATGTGTGGAATAACGGGTTGAAGATTCTTAAATTGTGAAGTCTCGCAAGGAAGACAATTTACATGAACTTTGATGGATTCAGACTAAACTATTAATGTTGAGTGTTTGACATTCATTTATTGGCCGCCACATTTTAGTTTATTGTTGGGCATAGCAAATTGGACATGAGTGTGAATTTATGATGTTGGGCGTGTTGAGAAACATGTGTCTCAACCTTGCAGTCTTTTTCTGGAAAATTCCAGAATTTGTTTGAGGTAGTTTTCCACATGTTTATGCATTGGAAAATGGTTAGTGAGTTGTTAAAAATGAGTCTTGTCCATAGTAGAATATAGGTGGGCCATTTTTAGAGCCTTAATGACTCATTTTGTGACTTTTAAGAGGGTCTAAGCTAGGGGACAAAATTATGGACGGGATTACTATTTTAACCTGGTTCTTTTTCCATTTTGGAAATGTAAATGTCAAAAATGGGCACCATGTGGCATGGTGGTTAAGCCCATGGTTTTGTAAAACCACAAGTGGTTTCCAAGTTGTAAAATCACTATAAAATGAGGGCTTGGGGAGGAGTTTGATCATTGAGTTTTTTGCAAGACTGGATGCTAGAAGGAGTCTCTCTAAGTTTGAGTTGTGGTGATGCGCTCCTGTAAGAACTTGCATTGCAATTGTATTGTAATCAACTTGATTTGATAATACATTGTGCGAGTTTTGGAGGGTGGGGTTTTTCTCCCAGAAGGGTTTCCCCACGGTAATCACTGTGTTATGTGTTCATTGCTATTTTGTTTATGCTTTATTGTGCATTTCTTGATATCTTAGTAATATTTAAGTTGAAAGTTGCATAACCGTCCTCTCAAGATTAGTGTAGGAAGCGTTTCCACACACCTTTGCTTCCTTACAAGTGGTATCAGAGCCTGGCCAGTTTTGGTTCTATTTGTTGGGTATAGGGTTTTTTGAGCTAATCAAGGTTTGAGTGGAAGCTTGTGCAGAGTATTTCATTTCTGTGTTGCAGGATTGAAAAGATGGCAAGCATTTCAGGGAGGATTGATGTAGAGAAGTTTTCTGGCACAAACTTTGAGATGTGGAAGCTGAAGATGGAAGATCTGTTGATTGATCGAGATCTATGGGATGCGATTGATGAGAATAAGCATAGGCCCGCAAATCTGACTTTAGCCGCACAATATGATGTGACTGATAGAAAAGCTAAAGGTCTCATCAGATTGTGTCTTGCAGACTCTATTCTGATAAATGTCCATGAAGAATCTACTGCAAAGAAGCTTTGGAAGAAGCTAAGTGAGATCTACCAAGCGAAATCACTTGTGAACAAGATCTTCTTAAGGAAGAAATTGTATTCTTTGAGAATGGAAGAAGGTGGACGAATTTCTGAGCATCTGGAAAGCTTTAATATGTTGGTAACTCAGTTGACCTCTGTTGGGGTGCCAATGGATGAAGAAGAAAGATGCCAAATCTTGCTATGTTCATTGCCAGACTCATGGGACAGCCTTGTTATGGCCATAGGGAGCACTTCAATTACCTTGAAGATGGAGGATGTTGTTGGTTCTCTACTTTCTGAGGAGATGAGAAGGAAGGTTTCTCTGAATGCCAAAGAGGCTTTGAGTGTTCGAGGAAGACCAAAAGAAAGAGGCAAGAATGAAAAGCAGAATGGCCGTTCTAAGTCCAAGAATAAGGGGAGATCAAAATCTCCTACGAAGTCCAAGGCAATCTGTTGGAATTATGGCAAACCCGGACACTTCCGAAAGGACTACAAAGAGGAGAAGAAAAAGAAGAAGAAGAAGCAAGATTCTGATTCTGAGTCCGAGAAGGAAGATGGAGATGCTTTCATCGCAGCCTTGGCCACTCGTGTAGGTGACAATGCATGGTTAATAGACTCAGGTGCATCTTTCCACATGACTCCTAATAGAAACTGGTTTAGTAAGTATGAAAATTTTGATGATGGTAAGGTGTATTTGGGTGATAACTCAGTACTTGATAATGTTGGTCGTGGAAGTATTCGTGTGAAATTTTTTGATGGTAGAATTAGAAGATTTGATGGTGTCTTGCATATCCTAGGACTAGCAAGGAATTTTTTATCTATTAGCAAGCTAATAGATGCAGGTGTGCATGTACAGTTTTCTGAAGCAGGCGTGAAAATGGTAAGAGGTGCTATGGTGATAGCAAGAGGAAGCAGATTGGGTACACTGTACCAGCTTGATGCATGCACAGTTGAGTGCAATAGTACTTCTGATAAGATTGTGAAAAAGACTACTCAGTTGGAAAAGGAGAGGGTTTCTCTTTCAACAGATGGTCGTGGTTTAAGGGTACCCAAGGGTGCTCTGTCTACCGAATCAAAGTTGCCTGCAGAGAAGACCATGTTATGGCACCAGAGACTTGGCCACATAGGTGAGAAGGGTCTATGGACCTTGAAAAATAAGAACCTTGTTGATGGGTTGAATGATTGCAATCTTGAATTTGATTTTTGTGAGCATTGTATCTATGGTAAACAAAACCGCATTCAGTTTTACTCCAGTTCTCATAAGTCTTTATGTATTTTGGATCTAATCCATTCAGATGTATTTGGTCCAGTTGATGTTCCTTCTATTAGTAGATCAATTTATTATGTTTCTTTCATTGATGATTTCAGTAGAAGAACATGGGTTTATTTTCTTAGGAGTAAAACTGAAGTTTTCAGTCGTTTCAAAGAATTTAAAGCAATGGTTGAGTTGCAGACTGGAAAGAAAATAAAATGTTTGAGAACTGATAATGGTGGTGAATTTTGCTCCAATGATTTTGACACATTTTGCAAAGATTGTGGTATTAAAAGAGAGAAGACAACTCCATATTCTCCACAACAGAATGGAGTTGCAGAAAGAATGAACAGGACCTTGATGGAGAAGGCTAGGAGTATGCTGAGTGGAGCTGGACTGGAACAAAAGTTCTGGGCTGAAGTAGTAGCCACTGCCTGCTACCTGATAAACAGGTCTCCTACATCAGCTCTTGTTGATAAGATGCCAATGGAAGCGTGGTCGGGCCACAAGCCTTCACTTAGACATCTGAGAGTGTTCGGTTGCGAAGCATATGCTCATGTGCCAAAGGAGAAGCGGACAAAATTGGACAACAAAGCTGTTAAATGCATTTTCATCGGATACAGTTATGGTGTAAAAGGATACAAGCTTTGGAATCCTGTTGAACAAAAGGTATTTTATTCGAGAAGTGTTATTTTTAGAGAAACTAAGCCTCCTTCTGTTACAGTGCAACTAGAACAAATAGAACAAAAGAAAGATGTGATTCAACTACCTGCAACATCGGAGAAAGTTGAATCCAGGCCCTTAGAAAGACAAGAAGTTGAGGAGAGCTCTATGAGTTCTAAATCATCAGAGGAAGAAGAGGTACCTGAAGCTAAAGCTGAAGCTAAACCTGAACCAGATCTTGCTCGAAGGTCTACTAGACAAAGGAAATCACTTGAAAGGTATGGGTATTCTCCTGATGATTGGAGATGCATATTTGCATTGAATGCTAACATTGATGAACCGAGATCTATAGAAGAGGCTCTTGGTATGAATGATTCAGAGTCCTGGAAAATAGCCATGGATGAAGAAATGGCAGCTCTTAAGAGGAATGAAACATGGGACCTTGTACCATTGCCTGAAGGACGAAAGCCTGTTGGTTGTAAATGGGTGTTCAAGAAGAAGATGGGTTCAGATGGAAGCATTGAGAAGTATAAAGCACGTTTGGTTGCAAAAGGTTACTCTCAGGTTGAGGGAGTAGATTACAGTGAGATTTTTTCTCCAGTAGCCAAAATGACATCCATTAGATTTTTACTTTCTATTGCAGCAGCCTATGATCTAGAAATCAAGCAAATGGATGTGAAAACAACTTTTCTTCATGGAGATTTGGAGGAAGAAATTTACATGACACAGCCAGAGTACTATGTGATGAAAGGTAAAAGTCATTTGGTCTCTAAGTTGAGGAAATCCTTGTATGGTTTAAAACAGAGTCCTAGGATGTGGTACCAGAAGTTTGATACATATGTGTTGAGTTTGGGATTTGTGCAATCTAAATCTGATCACTGTATATATTTTAAATCTGATGGTGATCGTTTCTTGGTCATTGCCCTGTATGTCGATGACATGTTGTTTATTGGCAAAAGAAAAGGTTTGATTGCAGAGTTAAAATCTCAGCTCTCGATAAAGTTTGAAATGAAAGATCTTGGTGCAGCTAGGCACATTCTGGGAATGGAGATTGTAAGAGATAGACAAAACAGAAAGCTTTGGCTAGGCCAGAGCAAGTATGTTGGTACTATTTTGAAAAGATTCAATATACAGGATTCAAGACCATTAAGTGTTCCTATTACAATGGGAACAAAGCTTTCTAGTTCACAGTGTCCTACATCCCCATTGGAGATGGAAGAGATGAGTCGAGTACCATATTAGAGTGCTGTTGGAAGTTTGATGTATGCTATGGTCTGTACAAGACCAGACATTGCCCAAGCAGTGGGAGTTCTTTCTCGTCATATGTCTAATCCAGGAAGAGCACATTGGGATGCAGTAAAAAGAGTTTTCAGACACTTAAGGGGTACTTCAGAGTACTCGATATGTTTTCATGGAACAGGAAATGAGCATTCCTTAGATATTCGAGGCTATGTGGATTCAGATTGGGCCGGGCCGATGATGTTGATAGAAGAAGATCCACCAGTGCATATGTGTTTACATTATTCGGTGGTGCAATCAGTTGGATGAGCAAGCGACAGGCTGTGGTCGCTTTGTCCACTACTGAGGCAGAATATATGGTAGCTACTCATGCCTGTAAGGAAACCATCTGGCTAAAGAGATTGTGTTCAGCTATAGAGTTCAAACAGGGTGTAGTGACAATTTATAGTGACAGTCAGAGTGCAATCTGCCTAGCGAAGAACCCTACTTTTCATGCCAGGACCAAGCACATTGATGTACAATATCATTTTGTGAGAGATATGATTGAGGATGGCAAGGTGAAGCTGGAAAAGGTAGAAACTTTGGTGAATGTTGCTGATGCATTAACTAAGCCCGTGAGCACAGAGAAATTCAGATGGTGTTCAGAGTCTATGGGCCTCTCGGCCCCTAGCAATTAAGTCCATGATATTTTGGATCCCCTGACTCTTGCAAGGTGTTCGACAAGTGGGAGAATGTTGAGAAACATGTGTCTCAACCTTGCAATCTTTTTCTGGAAAATTCCAGAATTTGTTTGAGGTAGTTTTCCACATGTTTATGCATTGGAAAATGGTTAGTGAGTTGTTAAAAACGAGTCTTATCCATAGTAGAATATAGGTGGGCCATTTTTAGAGCCTTAATGACTCATTTTGTGACTTTTAAGAGGGTCTAAGCTAGGGGATAAAATTATGGACGGGATTACTATTTTAACCTGGTTGTTTTTCCATTTTGGAAATGTAAATGTCAAAAATGGGCACCATGTGGCATGGTGGTTAAGCCCATGGTTTTGTAAAACCACAAGTGGTTTCCAGGTTGTAAAATCACTATAAAAGGAGGGCTTGGGGAGGAGTTTGATCATTGAGTTTTTTGCAAGACTGGATGCTAGGAGTCTCTCTGAGTTCGAGTTGTGGTGATGCACTCCTGTAAGAACTTGCATTGCAAGTGTATTGTAATCAACTTGATTTGATAATACATTGTGCGAGTTTTGGAGGGTGGGGTTTTTCTCCCAGAAGGGTTTCCCCATGGTAATCACTATGTTATGTGTTCATTGCTATTTTGTTTATGCTTTATTGTGCATTTATTGATATCTTAGTAATATTTAAGTTGAAAGTTGCATAACTGTCCTCTCAAGATTAGTGTAGGAAGCGTTTCCGCACACCTTTGCTTCCTTACAGGGCGAATGAGATAAACCCCATGAATGGTGTGATTGCACTTCTTTTGTTGGGGCACAAGGTTTATTTGTTGGTATATTGTTGTTTAGTAGCTAAGCATACAAATTTTGGCAGGGAAAATTCATGTGAGGGCTGCCGTGGGAAAACGTAGGTTGAGTAGTTTCAAAAACAAATAAATCAACTTTTTAGGAGGTGTTGAGGATTGGATTCTAGTTGAAGGTCATTCCCAATTTTTAGGCATTGGATTTGTAGGGGTGTTCAATAACAATGTTGTTCGCCTGAGTTTTAGGGTGGGATGAGGTTCTACAGGGTGGCGTGAGTGATTTTCAGCTCTCTTTGACTTTTGGATTCCACGGTCTTTTCTCAAGTGCAGGTTGGCAAATGTTTGTTGTTCATGTATTGTTTAAACCTTAATAGCCAGTGTTGTCCTTTTACATTCACAGATTAGCTATTTTTGGCTATAGAGGTCAAAAATTAAATGTTGGTGTTTGTAGCTAGGTTGGATCCCTTCTAGGGCCGACCTAGTACACTTAGTGGTTATGTGGCTTGCCGGCCTTAGAAGGCATTAATAATTCAATGTTAGTCGGGCCCTAATTGGGTGTCACGATGTAACTTTTAATAGGTCAAGACCTATATGTGTAACTTGTAAATCATAATGTAACTTGTGATTCTTGGTGCCAAAATTATGCAAGGCCGACTAGAGACCTATAGAAGGCATTGACACCTATATATGCAAGATGATTTGAGGTCAAATCACAATTAGATCAATGAATCATCTTTCTCTCTAATGTGTGACTTACCTTTGCACATCAACCAACGAGCTATCTATTATTGGCGAATCATCTTCAACGAGTTATATCTGCTTTTCAAGCTAGCAATCTACCCTCTGCTTTCTAATCAGAAAACATTGCAAGCGAATTGATATCTCCAGTCAAGCGAATTCTGTCTAAGGCTGGTGATCCATCTTCTAGGTTGAGCGAATATCATATATGACTACACAAACATCATTCAAAGACAACAAACTCCATTCTGGGCTGTCAAAGTGATTCACAGTGATAGTGATCAGAACTTCAAGGCAAATATGTGTATCTCAGATAAGTTGTGTTCTATTTTGGATTGTGCCCTAACAAGGAACATTGTAAATCTGCTACTGTGTTTGATCTAATATAGACTGAGATAATTGTTGCTGGGTTTTTCACCTCCAAGAGGGAGGTTTTCCTAGGGTACTATTGTGTTGTGTATTGTGTTTATTGTTTTTTGTTCTTTATTATTAGTCCGATCATAAAATCAACATGGTATTAGAGCTTGGTTCGATTTGGTTGTGAGCAGATTGATAGTAGCTTGTTTTACCTCTCCTTCTACACACAAGATGGTGGCAAGCATGCCAACCATAAAGGCTTATCTGATGATGCACGTGGTGCTCAAAAATCATGGTGGAGGGGAACAATGTCATCTTGCATGATGCAATATTAATATCACCTTGGCTAGTTATCTTTGTTTCCATACTGGACAACCTTGTGTGCAGACCACAGTGATGCTGCTACACCATAGACAATGATGACTTCATGAACCACAGAGAGTTATCAAGACTTGCAAGGTCTCCACTTGAATACATGGCTGGGAAAATCAATAAAGAGATAAGTAGTCCTTTAATGTTCATGTATTGCATATGTAGTCATTAAATATGTGTGTTATTTACATTGGCAACAGATAACCTGCATTTGAATGTACTTACCATGAGAAACTTGCCCCTTACATGCATGACATTTCATCACAACCTGTTATAGAGTTTTGGAATTCTATTTGCAATGAAGAGATTGACATTCAGGAGGAATATGAAGAGGATTTTAGTGAATCAATAGGTGCTCTTGCTTATGCTCTGTAGGCAGTCTTTTGAGATAAAGAAATGACAGACCAAGAAGCCATCAAGGGAGAAAGAACTTGAAGCTTGCAGTCATAGAACTAAGATGATGGTTGGAAGCGTTTCTTCAAGGAAGGAAGATTTTGAGGCATCCTGTGAGGAAACATCATAGGCTAAAGTCTAGAGACACAACTTGGTGCCATAAAGATGAGTTGGAGGTAACCTTGGACAAGGAGGTTAGGAGATTGATTTTAGCTTCAGAGGGAGCTTGACGTTTCAGCTTTAGAGGAAGCATGACATTTCAGCTTCAGAGGGAGCTTGAGGGAGCTTGACATTTCAGTTTCAGAAGGAGCTTGAGGGAGTTTAACATTTTAGCTTCAGAGAGAGCTTGAGGAAGCCCAAGGAATCTTGACTTTTCAGCTCTAGAGGAAGCCACATATTTTGGTTAATGCATTCTTCTCTGGGATAATTTTGAGGTGAAAGCCATCGTTCCACCCTCTGCGAGTAGGCATGGTGGAAATGCATTCTTCTCTAGGAGAAGTTTGAGGTAAAAGCCCTCATTCCACCCTTTGCGAGTAGGCATGGTGGTAATGCACTCTTCTCGGGGAGAAGTTGAGGTGAAATCCCTCTTCCACCCTCTGCGAGTAGGCCTCGTGGATGTTATGGAAGAAATTCCATGATGTACTTGTGTTTATCCACCCTCTGCGAGTAGGCATGGTGAATGTCATGGAAGAAATTTCATGACCTAGCACTTGTGTTTGTTCACCCTCTGGGAGTAGCTATGGTGAACATCATTTGGTTTCCATTCATGGGAGTAGCCATGATGGACCCACCCTCTGTGAGTAGCCATGGTGGTTGTGTTCATTTGCATCTTCATAAGAATAGCCATGTATCTTGGATCTTGAGAAGGTCTCCTCCCTAGCTAAGAAGGAGTGTTGGTGTTTGTAGCTAGGTTGGATCCCTTCTAGGGCCGACCTAGTACACTTAGTGGTTATGTGGCCTGCCGGCCTTAGAAGGCATTAATAATTCAATGTTAGTTGGGTCCTAATTGGGCATCATAATGTAACTTTTAATAGGTCAATACCTATATGTGTAACTTGTAAATCATAATATAACTTGTGATTCTTGGCACCAAAATTATGCAAGGCCGACTATAGACCTATAGAAGGCATTGACACCTATATATGCAAGGTGATTTGAGGTCAAATCACAATCAGATCAATGAATCATCTCTCTAATGTGCAACTTACCTTTGCACATCAACCAACGATCTATCTACTATTGGCGAATCATCTTCAGCGAGTTATATTTGCTTTTCAGGCTAGCGATCTGCCCTCTACTTTCTAATCAACAAACATTGCAAGCGAATTGATATCTCCAGTCAAGCGAATTCTGTCTAAGGCTGGCGATCCATCTTCTAGGCCGGGCGAAGATCATATATGACTACACAAACATCATTCAAAGACAACAAACTCCATTCTGGGCTGTCAAAGTGATTCATAGTGATAGTGATCAGAACTTCAAGGCAAATTTGTGTATCTCATATAAGTTGTGTTCTATTTTGGATTGTGCCCTAACAAGGAACACCGTGAATCTGCTATTGTGTTTGATCTAATATAAACTGAGATAATTGTTGCTGGTTTTTTCACCTCCAAGAGGGAGGTTTTCTCAGGGTACTACTATGTTGTGTGTATTGTGTTTATTGTTTTCTGTTCTTTGTTATCAGTTTGATCATAAAATCAACATTAAATACCTCCTTCTTGTAAAATATTCATAACAAGCTATGTTATCGGGTCTTGCTAAGCAACCCCTAGGTCATAGCTTGGTTTGAATCAGGTTTGGGTCCAATCTCGGTTTGCTGCAGGTTCGGCCTTGCCTAACACGAATGAACTCATGTAGGATTTTGACAAATTTTCAAGAACTCATGTTGAATTTGAAGCAAAAGCAATTTTTTTTGACTTTTATAAAGTTTTTTTTTTGCCAAAAAGGCAATTATGACCCCCAACCCTAATTTGACCACTAAAAACATAAAAAAGGTAAAACCTATTTCATTTATGCACGATAGAATGAAAAACAAAACCATTTTTCTCCAATGCTGAACTTTCTTTTTTGCTTTCCATTACTCAAAGAGAGTTAAAGATTGGTTTCTATATGCTCGTAGTTGGTTCTTGTGCTATTCCTATGCGGTTGCAAGTGTTGATTTGTTTTCAAAGACATTGAAGGGGAAAATTTTAACAGAAGAGGTAGGTTTTTTTTTTCTTTTTAATTTTTCCTTGCATTTTTTTAACAAATTGAAATGAACTCTATAGTTTTGTTTTATTTTTTCATTTTGGTTTGTGGCGTTGTGCCTATCTATATTGTTTATAGAATGGGAAGTGCTTCTAGCTTTGGGAGCCAACCTGGCTTTAAAATAGACCCTCACTCTAACCTTTGGAAATATGTGGAAATGGTAGAACAACTTCCAGTTGGAGGAGGATTTGTTCTCATTGCAAAGCATGGTATAAGAGCTCATACAGTCAGTGAAATCACATTTGTGCTTTATCCCTCAACAAGGCATCAAATTTTGTCCATTGGAAATATCATTTCACAATGAGGGTAGATATATTGCCAAGCAAGATATAGCTAGATGTATATATGCTAATGAATTTGCATTTAATGTTGATTTCTCATCTTATTGGCAAAAAATGGTGAGATCAACTAATGAGGTTCCAAAGAGGTTCAAGGGCCTGGGTTATGAGAAGGTGCACACTTCCTTATTGGATAGAGAGGTGAAACATGTAGAGGAATCCTTGAAGTCCATCAAGGATTCATGGGTTGAAATAAGGATTTCCAAAGTATTTGATCATTAGAAAGATGCAATAAATTGTTCATTGATCAATGTTATTGTAGTGTCCTCTAAAGGGGCAATTTTTTGAGAGCAATGGATTATGAAGGGCAGGCAAAGGCCGGTCCATTTATTGCTAATATCTTTGCCAATCTATTGAGGAAGTTGGCCCTTGAAATGTTGTTCAAGTGGTAACAGACAATGCCAAAAACTATAGGGTTGTTGGGTTATTGATTTAGGAGTGCTATTCACACATTTTTTGGACAACTTGTGCGATTAAGGAGCACTATTCACACATTTTTTGGACTTGTGCTATCCACTCACTCAACCTAATGTTGCAAAAAAATTGGGAACAATTTGAATGGATCAAACAAGTGTATGTTGATGTTGAGGAGATCCAAATGTTCATCACCAACCACCATATGTCATAAGGCATATTTAGACAATTCTTGAAATTGGAGTTGTTGAAGGTAAGTTAATTTTAAATCTAGTTAAATAATAAATATGTTTAGTTAACTTTTAATTTAATTTTAGTTTTAATTTTTTCTTATTTTGATTTTGAAATAGGTTGCTGAGTCCCGTTTTTCCTCCAACACACTTGTGTTGAGACGACTTGCAAGGGTTTGTGAGACACCATCTAGCATGGTAATTGTTGATTCATGTTTTGTGACACTTGCTAACACAAAACAAAATACCAAGTATTCTATCCTCTCTTGAACAAGGAACCCCAAATGCTAAACAATGCGATCAAATAAGGAAACCCCAAGGTTTACAATGCAAACACTGTGACTTTATGTTGGATAGACTCAGTGAAATGATGTGATTTGTTGATAATCACAAAGGGACTTATGATTTGCTGTAACTTGAACTAACTTAACTTCTAACAAACAAAGATGAAAAGGAAAAGGATAGAGAATCTAATATAAAACCTAACAATGCAAGAAATGATTGTTGACTTAGTGAAACAAAACCAAGCTTTTCTTTGTCATGAGGGAACAACTACACAAATATGGTGCAATCTCCAAAGGGTACACAAATGATTTTCAAATCACTTATGCACATTAACACCATGAACAATGAGCATAGAGCAATCAAAGTTAAGCTTTCAATATGAGTTTAGACTAACCATGCAATGCAATTTGCAATCAACAATTCCATATGGTATGAACATATAGGCTTTACCATTAATCAACAATAAGATCTTCCATTCAACTAATAAAATCCATGTAAACAAATCTAAAACTTGAGAAGTAGAAACCATACAACATGTTGAAACTCATACAAAGATCCACCATATCTTCAATGAATCAAGCATTTATTTCAACATAGTCTTGGCAACAATATCTAGTCTCCTCCTCCTCCTCCTCCTCTTCCTTCTACTTGGTTCCTAATTATCAACTATTAACCTTTACAAATGAAAAGAGCAAGCCTTATATAGACTTTTGTTGATGGTGTTTTGATGAACTATCAAACATAAAATAAAGTATTGAATACTCTATCCTCTCTTGAGTAAAGACTCTCAAATGCTGAAGATTCGCATAACATTCACTTGAGATGACTTCAAGGTTCTTTTATGTTAGGTCTTGACTTGTTGGATAGCTTCAATGGTATTGATGTGATTTGTTGTACCTGCAAGGGAACTTACATTGAATACTTGAATGATGTTGGAATGCGGAATTCGCTTGATTAAAAAAAAGGAAAAAGGATAAAGGGTTTAGAAGCCTATTCTAACTCTAAGAATGTAAGAGAAGTGGACGATCTTTGATGAAATTCTAACTAAGTCTTTGTTTGACATACAACGAACATCTCCACAATGCTAGTGCGATCTTCTAAGGATAGCTTTATGATTTTCAAATCATCACCGTGAGCATAGACACCATCAAGTTGATGCATATTGACGAAGAAGCAATAATTAAAATTAAGCTTTAGTTGAATGATTCCAGTTGACTACGCAAGACACTTTATCATCGACAAGGTGTTATTAGTATGGACATACAAATTTCACCATTAATCATACAAAGTTCCTCCATTTATATAAATAACATGAAATCAAATTGAGAAGTATAGAGACCATGTGAATTGTTGAATTGACACATAAAATTCACCATATCTTCAATGAAATTTACATGCTTCTTGCAACAATGTCATGGGAAAAATATTTGCCTTCTCTTAATCTACTCTAATTGCTATCTGCTACACTATTATCTATTCTTGAACTACTGACTATTCCCCTTACAAATGAAGAAGTGAGACCTTTTATAGTGCTCTCATTACATTTCAGTGGCTTAGAACGATTTGAGATCAATGGCCAAGATTATAAGATAGAAACCCTATTGCAAAGCATTTAATGCTTGACCAATGATACATTTACATTTAATGGGACACATGTCCTTAAAAAATTCAACCAATAAGTGACGGTGGTAGGTACATCAAACTTTGTGCCCTTGTAGTAGTTATCCCCATTTGATGAATAAGCTTAGGTACATTGAATTTGGACGCCTTATCTTGAAATGATATGATTGGATGATTGATGACTGGGTGCCACCTCAGCTTGATTGACTATGTAACTCATCACAAGTGTGCGATTGAATGCGACATATCTCTTGATACTCAACATTTGTGAGCGCCTGATGTGATGATGACTCCACTCATGTCAATCTTCTAACTTTTATTAACTCTTCTAAAACTTGTCTTGTTGCAATCACCTGCATTTGCGAGCCTTCATTTGGCTACATTGGTAAAGATTCTTGGATTTTCGAAGGAAATTCAAGATTGTAAAAGTTTCATTCCTTGAATGCTCAATGTTGATAGTTGTTCATCATGCTGATTGCTTACATTAGACCCTGCCATCGCCTATACATGATCCTCATCATACCTTGAAGTGCATATCACGCTTGGAGTGACTAGTATTCCTGCCTT
Source organism: Cryptomeria japonica (assembly GCF_030272615.1). Classification (NCBI taxonomy): domain Eukaryota; kingdom Viridiplantae; phylum Streptophyta; class Pinopsida; order Cupressales; family Cupressaceae; genus Cryptomeria; species Cryptomeria japonica. The sequence continues at coordinate 618,003,947 of NC_081415.1, forward strand.
GCATGAGCTTGCGACGTGACGTGATGCAATATTTTCCTTCTTGATGAGTGCTTATCGTGATCCCGCCATTACACACCTGCAAGAGTTGTTTAAGTTAGTGTCATGGTATTATAAATAGATAATTGATAACTTAGAGAAAATCCTTAATGACGACCTTGTCTTTCATTAAATTAAGCATTAATAACACAACAACAAAGATGAAGGCCTTCAAATAAACCAAAGTTGTCCTAATGTGAGGTTTGATTTCTCTCAGATCTGAGACAAATATTTTATATCAGACTGATTAAAATATGAAAATTTCATTAAGTACTTGCTGATTGTATTCAAACCTCAAAATCTTATCAACTAGCCGCCTTGGGAGGTGATTAGGACTCGATATGTCACACTTCTAAGGCACACAATAGATGTGAATGAAAACTAATTTTAGATCAATTCCAATGCTGACTGAGACAACTAAGTCTTAGATTTGTATCCAATATCACTCCTTGAAAGGTCAGATTTACTAAAAATGATAGGTTCAATGTCAGCTCATTGCTCAAAATGATTTCAAATGATCAAAACCATAGATGACAAAGAAATCATGCCTCATATATTGCGATGATACCTTTAAACCTCTGATCAAAATTTAGAATCGATGCCTTAGTTCGAAATGGCTATGATTAGAACATGAATCATGAACTTGTTGTGCCACATTCACACATCGCCCCATTGCGAATGGGGACCCCTACTTTTTTCTTTCTAGGGTTTGTTTTCTTGGTCTTTTAGGTTCTTGGCTTTTAGCCTTTGCATTTGCAGAGTTGTCAGAGAGACCATTGGGATAGCAGGCTTTGCTTGAGCTAGGGTGAGTTAGTAGGTGGTCCAGGTCAGGTTCTCATTGAATGCCCTCCTTAGGTCAAGTTTTTCTCTTGTTGCTAGTTGTGACTTGTTTGAGTTTGAGGTGGTTAGTGAAGTTTTGTAAGTGAGTATCATCTTTTGAGGGTTTGAGATTGGTCAAATTGATGAGTGATGAAGTTATAGACATTGAAATGATGTGAAGCTGACCTATTTATCCTTCAGGGATGCCTTGGACAAGTCTAGACCTAGATATTTGATGAAAATGTCAAGATTTGAACCTAAAATACCAATTTTGCTCTTGACCCTTCCAAAGGGTCCAGAGCGAAATCCTTGGAAAAGACCTAATTTGTCATCAAAAGCATTTAATTGATATCACCTTGAAGGCGAATGGACTTGATTAAGATAAAGGAATGATCTAACAACCAAGTCGGAGGGCAAAGTTGAGGGGAAAATGAGAAAATTTAGCCCAATTCATGAATTTCGCTCCCGACCCTTCCAAAGGGTCCAAATTGAAATTCTAGGATAGGTCCTGTCGTTAAAGGGTTACTTGGGCAAAATGGCTAAGATGTCTTTGTAATCCAAGATTTTGAGATAGGAACCCCTCAAGGTGCTTTGTTAGAGGTATGACTAATGTGATTGAGGGAAAACTTTGAATGTTTGAGTAATGTCTAAGGCAAATTCACCAAATTCGCTCCTGACCCTTCCAAAGGGTCCAGAGTGAATTTCTCTTTCCTGGTCCTAATTGGCATAAGAAATCTTGTCCTTATGGCATAATGAAGAGAAAATTGTTCTGTAAGACATAGTCAAGTCATAGAAGGTAAGAAATTTGAGCCTAAACTTGAATTTCGCTCCTCACCCTTCTAAAGGGTCCAGAGCAAAATTTCTCAAGGACCTAAGATTTCACCTAAGTCATTGAATAGTTGGACGAATTTGCAAGGATATGGAAGGAATTGGATCTAGGATCAAGTCTAAGGTAAATCCAAGTCAAATTTGAGATGAATTGAGCCTAGAAGAGAAATTTCACTCCTGACCCTTCCAAAGGGTCCAAAGCGAATTTTTCCATAAGGCAATCTACCTTCCCCAAAACTAAGAACTAACTCATTCCCAGGAATTATTGAAGGCAAAGAACTTATTTGGAGAAGGAAATGTGTGAGATGAAGTCAAAATTTGAGCATAAATGTGAATTTCGCTCCTGACCCTTCCAAAGGGTCGAGAGCGAAATTCTTATAGGACCCTATTTCCTCACAAAATCTTGAAGTAAAATGCCAGTTTGGGAGCAATTTGACTTGATGATGATAGGAGGAGGCTTGAGAAGTTATATCCAAGGAAAAAATGGGAGGAAAGAAGTGGGAAATGATCTCAAGGAATAATTTCGCTCCTGACCCTTCCGAAGGGTCCAAAGCGAAATTCCCATAACCTTTATTTTACTCCTTGTTATGACCAAATTCGTTGACTTCTAAGGCATGGTTGGCAATATTTTGATGTATTATTTCCTTTGAAAGGTGGATTGAGGCAATGAAGTGGTGAAAATAAACCCAAAATAGGAATTTTGCTCCTGACCCTTCTAAAGGGTCCAGAGCGAAATCCTCAACTTGACCCTATATTTTGCCTAATGTGTCAAAAGGACCTTGTTTTGAGCTAAGTGGATGGAAAATTGAATTGATTGTGGTGAGGAGAGATGGGTTTGATCAAGTTTGAAGGTGAATTGAATGGAAGAAGTGTGAAATCAACCTAAAACAAGAATTTCGCTCTTGACCCTTCCAAAGGGTCGAGAGCGAAATTCTCCCTAGACACTATTTTCTTCCTTGTTTAGATCAAAACCCTTGTTCCTTAGACATAGTGGGGGGTAGAATTATGTATTCTTTCCTTAGGAAGTGATTGAAAGTGAAAGAGATGGAATATTTTGTCCAAAATGTGAATTTCGCTCCTGACCCTTCCAAAGGGTCTAGAGCGAAATTCCTCAAACCACCTATTTTCTCCTTGGATGAGGTGAAAGCCTTGGTTTCTTTGGTGTAGATAGAAGTGGAGTTATGTATATTTTCCTTTAAATTTAGATTGGAGTTCAAGAAATGAAGGATCAAGCCTAAATCTTGAATTTCGCTCCCGACCCTTCCAAAGGGTCCAGAGCGAAATTCTCAAAAACTCCTTTTTTCTCCCAATTTTGTGTTGAGCCAAGCATTGACCAAGGTGAATTGAACCTGAAGATACCCCTAGGCATGCATTTAGATGAGTTGTGATCACAAAAGGTGAATATTTTGAGCTAAAACTTGAATTTTGGTCCTGACCCTTCCAAAGGGTCAAGAGCGAAATTCTCTATAGGTCCTATCCTTGGCCATGGTTTAGAGCGAATTTCTCCTTTCAGGACTTCCTGAGGGTCAAACAAGTGTTTCCTTCATGAGAGAGGAATCCAAAGGTGAGAGTCAAAGGAAAACGAAGTAAGAAGAAGGAGGAATTCAACCTAAAGGAAGAATTTCGTTCCTGACCCTTCCAAAGGGTCCAAAGCGAATTTCTTCATGAGGCTCTATACCTTGCTCCAATCTACAAGATAGCTCATTCACAAACAATTTTGAAGCCCAAAGAATTTTTCTTAATGAATTGAAGGATGAAGAATGGAGATAAGTGAGGGAAAACAAGCAAATCATGAATTTCGCTCCCGACCCTTCCAAAGGGTCCAAAGCAAAATTCTCAAAACCATCTAGTTTGCTCATGTATGAGTTCAAGATATGGATTCCTAGGCCTTAGTGGAGAGAATACTAGTATAAAATTGCCTTGAGAAGCAATTTGGAGCAAGGAAGGGATGGAGTTGTGTCTTAATCATGAAAATCGCTCCTGACCCTTCCAAAGGGTCTAGAGCGAAATCCTAAGGTAGCCTAATTTCTTTCCAATGTAAGATTGGGATGGGATAAGATATAAAAGCCAAAGCTTAGAAGTGAGATTGAAGGAAATGGTCAAGATTTGTGAATTTAAAAAAAATCGCTCCTAACCCTTCCAAAGGGTCCAGAGCGAAATTCTTATAGGGCCTGTCCTTGGGGAGGATTCTAAGTGAATTTCATTTTGATGCCTTCTTGTTAATGATTTAAGGTAAGAGATGCTATGTTAGGATAAATATATAATGTTTACTTAATCATCTTTTGGTTTGTTTTGTAGATAGAGGAGGATCAAGCTAGGATAAGGAAGACCTACTCAAGTTCCACCATCATCAAAGACACTTCAAATGCATGGAGAACTCAAAGTGTTTCAAAGTTGGAAGACCTCAAGTGTTCAAAGAGTTGCACGTAATAGACCAAACTATCCTCAAAATCTTCATTCTACCACATGGAGAAACCACAAGATATCAGAAGAAAGATCTTATAACACTTCAAGACAAAGAGAGCTACTAAACAAGGTGAATTGACCATGACTTCCTATCACCATAATGCAAAATCAAGAAGGAGGCTTCATCAAACACATGAGAGTCAAGGAGAGGTACATCATTCATCAAGCACATCAAGGATGAAGGAGGATCAACCAAGGTCAGTGCATGGATACATTGAAGAAGCAGATAGTTTTAGAAGAGTTAATCAAAGTTAGTTTCTCAACATCACCAAATTGAGTATCAAAAGAGATACGAGCAAGTACCAAACAAGGTGACATCCCGGTCATCGTTCCTCCAGTCAGATAGGTCCACATCAACATGTTTAGATTCAATGTGCCCAACTCATCAGTGATGGCACAAACTTCGAGGAACCTACCCCTGACATCTCTTGGTCCATTCTTATGAAATATAATTTTATCATTGGCTAAGGGAGTTTGTTGTAACAAACCCTAATTATGGTTTTTCATCTTGTAATCCTAGCCATTGATTGTAAATCAATTAGAGCCATTGAATTGTAAAGAGCTCCCTATATAAAGTTCTGGCTCTTCATTTGTAAAAGTGAATAGTTAAAAGTGGGTTAATAGAAGTTAGAATAGTTGGTTAATAGAGGTTATAATAGCTAAGAGTTAGTAGCTAGAATAGTGAATAGAATATCAATGAGTAGATTAGGAAGAGAAGGCAAGAAATTGCTGTTTTGATTGTAAATGAACTCCATCTTCATTGTAGTTGTGGTGAAATGTGCCGTTACTTTGCAATATGCATGGTCTCTTTTTGAATCTTCTTTTTAGATGGTGGTTAATTAGATTGAATGAAGGAAGTTATTGAATGCACTCACATGGAATCCACCTAGTCCAAACCACTAGCCTCTTACTGATTGTAAGTGCACCCCGCATGGTCAACTGACATAGAATGAGCTTAACTTCAAGCCGTTACATGTCTATTGTTCATGCATTAACTTGAATGGTGTTCTGTTTTTTATAGTTTGAACATATTCGAAGCATTCCTTAGAAGATTGCACTGAGTTGGTGTTAGATTGTTCAACCTGATGGTGAGACCCAGCCTAGTAGGAATCCACCTGGTCGTTCATCTATCTTTCGCATTCTAGGTCTTAGAGTAGGCTTTCTGAACCTTTCATCTTTTGATATTTCTTTATCTTCCAGTCAGTAGATAGGACTTGAGTTCCAGCAAATCAGATACTCAGGTATTCGACTGTAAGCCCCCTTGTGATTCCAACAAAATCACATCATACCACAAGAGCTTATGCACAAGTAGAGAACCTACATATAAAAACCTTGGAGTTGCCTCGACTGATCTTTCGGTGAAATCTTTAGCATTCGGAGAAAATTTGTTCAAGAGAGGATAAAATAGCTTGGTATTTTATTCTGTGTTTGCATGTGCATAAAAAACACATCAACAGAACTCTTTGATCCTTTCTTGAATGCTTTACATAAAGTTGCTGATGTCTCTGAAAAATTCAGTAAGTGTCTGAGATAAATCGTTGATGCACAAAGATGAAGTCGGTAATATCAAATCAGAATTGTTGATGTCTTGAAATGAAATCGTGCTAAGCTTAGATCGCCACCCTCAGAAGATGGATTCGCTGCCCATAAAGACTATAGTCGTTGCATTAAAGTCTTTTCTCTCTCAAGGGTGACCTTAGCTAGGTGTAGAGACAAAATTCGCCCCCTCTCAACAATTAAAATTACTGATGTATGAGATGCTTTAATTGATCAGAATTTGATGAATTCGCTGGTGTATATGAAGTTCGCTCAAGATTGGAATTGCTATCAGCCGATAATTGGTAAACAAGAGCAAATCGCTTCACAAATTGATCAACAAAGTGATCAATTTGCAAATAAAAAGCTATCGATACCTCATCATAAACTAATCGATCCTCATTTAATGCTCTTGAAGTAATTTGGCCACCTCAATTTAATGCCTAATCGCAAAAAATTAAATGACATACATGAATGCTACGTACTCATCATTTGATCAAATGAAAATATTAATTTAAAATCTCTCTTCTACATTCATCACTACTCGTAACTCTTCGCACATTTAATTATTGCGATTTTGATCATTCTTATTCAATTCGGTGGTTGCACACATTTACTCCATCTTAATCATTTAAGGCCATTGCTTAATCAAATCGAACCACTCTCTTGTTTTAATAACTCAACATAGCATATATTAAATGATCGCTTCATACTGTGAAATCGCCACCTTGATCAAATAAATCATGTCACAAATTCGTGGCTCTCACACTTGACCAATTTGATACTTTATTGCTTCAATCATTTAATGTCATCCAATTGACAGAGAAGATGTATCAAACTTTCTTTGCTTATTATGCAATTGAATATTGAAATCGTTTTGAGCGACTTGCATTGTTAAGAGCAGTGATGAGCAATGCACAAAAAGTACAATGCTTTCGAGAAGCAATGCTTAAATAAAGCAATGCCATTGAAAGACAATGCTTAAAAGCAATAATGACATTAAGGGGCATTGCTTAAAAGTAGTAATGCTCTTGAGAGGCACTGCTTAAAATCAGTAATGACATTAAGGGGCATTTCTTAAAAGTGTTAGTTTAAAAAACGAGCAGAGAAAACACATAATAATGAACAGAAAAACAATAGAAAGAATAATAGACACAATAAAGAACTCAAGACACAAGATTAATGTGGTTCACCACTAAGTGGCTACGTCCACCAGAAACGCAGGGAGAATTCTTATTAAACAATATCAAATTACACAGTACATCATGTATGGGTTGCACACAACCATTTATATAAACATATCAAATATGAAATGAAGAGTCTTCTGGGGAAGATAAACAACCATGTGATTGTTGGGCTTCATATATCCAACAATCTCCCCCATGAAGTCCAACCGGCACAACATGTAACATTCCCTGCATTTCCATTCCAAGGCTCATACTACAACCAGCTCTTGAGAAGATTTTAATATCACCAAACTTTGTTCATTATTATGTGTTTTCTCTGCTCGTTTTTTAAACTAACAATTGGTATCAGAGCCACGGATGGCTTGAGCAGAGATGGGATCCGATTGGGTAGTTGATCTTGGATATGGGTACCCTTACTTTGTGTTTGATCCTGGAGCTGGGTGCTTTTATGTTATTGACAAATAGGTTGAAGTTTCAGATGATGAGGCCGAATCCGATGATGAAGCCAAATCAGTCATCGAAAAATTTCTTGGTAGTCTAGACTCGGTAGAGAGTGATGTCCAAGTGGAGGATGAAACCAAACGTCATTGGTGGGATGGCTGGGAAAAGGAGGAGACTTCGGCTGAAGAAGAAGAGGGTTTGTTGTATTCATTGTCTGAAGAAGAGACTGGTTTGTTTCCCTTCCAAGATGAGGAGGATACCTTCCGGGGTGAGGAGGATGTAGTCTCGAATCTAGCGAATGAGGATGACCCTGAAGAAGAATAGGCAGATTGCAGAAGTGATGATTTATTGTTGCAGATTGTAGCAGTGGAGGCAGAATGGAATGCATTGATTGCACGCTTCTCTTCCAGACCTTCGAACCTTGTAATTGAAACTTCAGAAGGTGCTAAGGATAGTGTGGAGTTGGTAAAGCGGATGGAATTCCAAACAAAGATATTCTATTATGGGGGAGCACAAGAGCAAGAGACTTTGATGGAGGAGTGTATTATGCATCTACAAATAGTAGTGTTCCTGATTATGGATTATCAGATGAAGTAGTTATAAAATATGTTTTTAACTTTGATCTGACTTGGAGAAGATTAATTCGCACTGTTCATGAACAGAGTTTGGCGATATTAAAATCTTCTCAAGAGCTGGTTGTAGTATGAGCCTTGGAATGGAGATTCAGGGAATGTTACAGGTTGTGCCGGTTGGACTTCACGGGGGAGATTGTTGGGTATATGAAGCCCAATAGTCACATGGTTGTTTGTCTTCCCCAGAAAACTCTTCATTTCATATTTGATATGTTTATATAAATGGCTGTGTGCAGCCCATACTTGATGTACTGTGTAATTTGATATTGCTTAATAAGAATTCTCCCTGCGTTTCTAGTTGACGTAGCCACTTAGTGGTGAACCACATTAATATTATGTCTTGAGTTCTTTATTGTGTCTATTATTATTTCTACTATTTTTCTGTTCATTATTATGTGTTTTCTCTGCTCATTTTCTACTATTTCTCTGTTCATTATACACATTGCCTCAAAACATTTTCAACTTTCTCCTTAAAAAAACAAAAACTTTAACTCCATTTTAGTGGGTCCCAGTAATGCCATATGAGTGGGTATGTGAAGGAAATCAGAATGCCTTAAAAAACCATTTTTTAATTTTCAAACAAAAAGTTTGGTGGGTCCTAGTAAAAACTTTTAAAAATATTTTAATTCTCCATACTTGAAGTCTAAAGTGGTGCCCAAGTAGGTGTGACATGGTAGTGGGGGTGTAAAGAAAAAGGTAGTGAGTGAGGTGGATGTAAAGGGGGGATACAGTGAATAAAGGGGAGTTAAGGGGATGACGATGGGTGTTACAAGGGATAAGGAAAAGGTAAGGGTGACGGTAGGTGGTAAGGGGTTCAGGAAATAGGAGTATAGGGGATGCAGGTTATAAGGAGTTAATAAGAGATTGGGTGTAGGGTGTAGGGTGTAGGGGGTAAGATAAGGGTAGGGTAGGGGTAGATGGTAGGTTAGAATGGGTAGGATAAAGGAAGGGGTAGGATGGAAGTTAGGGGATAGGTTAGCATAGGATAGAAAGGAAGTTAGTTAAGGAAATGGATGAAGCTAGGAAATGGAGAAAGATAAAGAGGTGTAGGTGTAGGCATAAAGGGGTAGAAGGAAGAAGAGATAGAAGGTAATGGAAGGGGGTAGGAAAGGGAAATGGAAGAGGTGAAATGAGGGAAGGGGTAGAAGATGCAGGAATGGAAATTATGAAATATAGGATGGATGTAGAATGGGAGAAGGTGAGGTTAGAGGGTGTGAGATGGAAATGGGAGGAATTGGGCTTGGGCACCCACTGGTAGTGCAGGGAGAGGCATCAAAAACTTGGTTGGGCAAAGGAGGTGCTATGCTTGACTTCATTTTGAAGAGAGAGACTCGTCCTGATCATTTCTTAGCCACCTAAGATACTACACTTCTTCAAAGAAAAGGCTAACAACTAAAGACTCAACAACTATTCTAGAAAGCAAAAAAAAGTGGGGGTCCCCAATGGGGCGATGTGTGAATACGCCACAACAACTTCCCAATTACAAATGAAGGGCTAATATTGATTCTAAATCAATGGCCTAGATAATTCATAAGAAACATTAATGTGGGTAGTTACAACTACTACATACATTTATTTAATATTCTCCATTGAGAAACTTATAAACTTTGAGTGCACATATCTCTCTAAGAAAGGACCGATGAGAAAAAAGGAGTTGTTACATTAAATTTAGTGCCTTCCACATCTATATTTGTTAATGAGTCAAGTTTGATGAACTTGGACATGTTGATGTGCATCACTTGACTTGTTTGAGGTGAATAGGTGCCACCTCAACATGTATATCTTGTAAACTTTTTATCTTTCATCACAACATCTGTTGATACTCAACATTTCTAGCTTTGATTAACTCTTTTGAAACTATCTTGTTCTTTCTTTCACACTTCATCTTCATCCTTGAAATTCTTTGTAATGCTTTGCATTTCATCCCCTTGAATATCTTGATTTTCTTCTTTTTCTATTCCCACTCTTGGAATGCTTTGAAAATTTCTTGACTTCATGTTGCAATCATCTCCTTTCAAATATCTTGAATGTTCTGTTACAAGTGTGATTGCCGTTGCACCAAAAGATCGGCCTGTTAATGCCCGATACAACCACTAGACTTATAGAATCCACAGGAGGCGGTTAAGCCATGTCACAAACCCAATTGCTACGTTGCACATCGCAAGAAGACCAAGGGCACACACCTTGCAACATGTTCTTGACCTTGATTATTCTTGTTGTAGTTGCACAATCTTCCATGTTGTAATGTATTGTACTTTGTCCTCATGTTGATGTCGGCTTTCATTGATCATCTTGAATTCCTTCTTGTTGTGAATGCTTTCCTTCTTCGCATTGTTGTCCTCTTTGTATCTGCTTCCTTTGTAGAACACAGTCCTACTATCGAGAGGTGGGGGGCGGGGGGGACATGGGAGGGGTGGGGGGGTGAATCAGTAGTAGATACAAAAGTTTAACTTTAGTGACTCTTTAAAATCTTTAATACTCAACGTGTGTGCAACTAAGACTATTTAATCTTCAAACTGAAATCTGAGAGAGAATGTAACTGAACATGAAAGAAAAACATCCACACAAGGACAAAGCACAATATTTTACATGGAAACCCAGGATGGGATAACCACGGTGAGAAATGCTGCTAGAATACTGTCCTAATCCAGCCTCACAGTTAATAAAGTTTACAAACTTTTAGGGTACCAACCCAAGGAATCACCAAATTCCTTATTCAAAGCACCCACTTCTTAGAATCACAATTGAACATTTCGAGCAACAACTCAGCACATCTAAAACATCACTTTTATGAATGTTATAAGTTCAAAACTACTATTGATGTCAACTTCAGTAGCACCACATTTTATAACATTTGAGACATAAGAATAGACTTTCACAGTCTGATTATCAATAACCTCCACATATGCTATGTAATGTTGCTTTTAAACTCTGAAACCTGCAAACAAAATGTCTCCAGATACAACACTGTCAACAATAACATTAGTCCGCAAAACAATCTGAAACAGTTTTGAAGAGAATGCACTGTTGAAAACAATGTTGTGATAAATCCCAAACTGTGTTATACCTGATTCTGAAACTCCACACTTACTCTTTGTTTCAAACGTATCACAAGAACTTCAAAAACTTCTTATCACTCTTAAATCAATTTATACTGTGTACATCACTTAAAAACTTTTAAAAAACTTCTTTCTTTCACGTGTTTGAGGCACACCATACATACACATCATCTTATAGCTTGACTTTCATGCTTTTATGTTTAAGCATTGCAAAAATTTTATTCTTTTTCTTTATATTCATAGACCTGACCGAGTCTACCTATTGAGACTTGCCAAGTCCGGTGAGTCTGGCCAGACTCTCTAGGTACCTGGTTCACGAGTCCTTACTCCTTGGGTCTCTACTTTGTCAGCTTGGCTTGGTCTAGGCATGTCTTGGCTAGTTTTGTAACTATGTTATGTACAGTGATATAATTTTTATATTTGTTTTTCATATTAATATTAATGTACAAACATATATTTCCCATCCTAATAATATTTCTTCCATTGTTTTTCATTACTCTGTATTATGTATCATGTTATTACAAATATTTATGTCTTGGTTGACATGATGATATTTACTGTTGCAGGCAATTCTTCAAACAAGCAGAAGCAGCATGTGGCTTGAGACTTTCTGTTACTAGTGCACTAGGTTTCTGTACAGTTCATCAAGTACTTGATCAAACTAGAAATAAGAAATTAAGGATATTTTTCCCGGGGAAGGATTTTCATCCTGTATTACTTTGTTCCACTGACAGAAGCAAAGGCTCAGATGGTTCTGGTAGCAGCTCCCTTGAACGAAGAGAGTGAGCGGAGAAGCGACAAAGTTCCAATGGACAATTCTCTAGTGGACAATAAGAGTAAAATTCTTGAGGGACACACTGAACACTCACTAATGATTGTGAAGACAGTGATATACTGTTAGCTCCAAGGTTAATTGAAGCAGATGAAGATGGAGGAGTTTCCAGGAGTGTTGAAGATGCTAGTCAAAGCAATTCAAAGATATTTGATATCATTAAGCAGGCCGTTACATTGGCAAAATGTGACATTAAAAAGAGTACACCAGATGATGACTTGGAGGGTATGTTGCCTATAATGCTGACTTAAGCATTGAGCAATCCTTAGATGAATTATAAGAAATTCGAGTTGTTTTCCTGACTATCGTATATTTTCAAATGTATTCTGTACTTTTATGTTTGCAAGTTTTTTCTTTACATTGAATCAAATTCTCTGTTCTTTTTGAGATAAAGAAGATCGAGCATCTGTTGGGGGCCTTTTCCCACAATCTTATATCAGAAAATAGCTAAAAATGATCATTAGGGACCTTGATTTATGATATTAATTGATTGTTTTGCAAGATACCAAAATCCCAGCAACATGTGCCATATACTTTGTGTATATCTGGCAGAATGGAAGAAAGATTGCAAAGTACGAACTATAAACATAGTAGATTAACATCTGAATTTTCCTTTTAGATACACCAACAATAGAGGAAGGTGGCATCCTGGCATCATGATCTTTTTCAGAAAGGACAATGGCTCAGAAAGACAAGAAATAAGAAACCAAGGACTGCTGTTAATGTTAAAATTGGTGTCACGTAACCAAGGCCTGGAGCTGAACATGATTAGATGTTTCTTAGTGCTGCACCAGTCCCTCCACCTCAATTCTTGTTGTAATGACGAAAGAGATTATAAAGATTCAGATTACCAGGGGTATCAACATATTTATTTTACAAAACTTGGATTGGACATGATTAGGTACTATTCCTGCTGTAGTAGTTCCTCCACATTGGGTCATGTGTGCACAGTTAAACTGAGCATTCAACTTGCTAGGGATTTGTACAACATTTCTTACCAACAATTTTTTATGCAGGCTATCAAATTTATTCAATTGTGCCTCAATTTATTCATGGTCACTTGGCAATGCATTGTACTCGGCAGTACTTAGAGTCTCATAGTCATAATAGTTGATGTTTGAATGAAGAATGTAAGAAGCAAAGCTGATTGCTACAAAATCATTGGTCACAAAGACTATATCCAAATAATAGATGTTCCTTCTGATGCAGGTATCTCCCTTGTCAACAAAAAACATATCTATTTCAACAACTTCACCCTCTTGTTTTTCAGTGTTCATCTCGAATCCTACTTTGTAATGTCCCCTTCCAATTTTTTTCCTAGAATTATAATTATATCAATTTAGCATTAGGGTTACTCTTAACTAGTAAGGTTTATGATACTTCTTACTAGGAAGACCAACACATTTCAACTATTATGCTTAGATTCAATTATTGCAACTAATGAACATTTAGCTTTCAGAATACGTTAATAACTATTATATTTAAGCCCCAATCCCTACCTTTTGTTGGATTCAATGACAGCCCCAAAGACACTGAGAGGGGGGGTGTGAATCAATTTCTAACTGGTTAGCAGAATAAATAAACTTATTTATAACTTTGCATCCCAAAATAGTGTACCGGTAAATAAGAATTAATGCAATAAACAAAAATAATAGAGACAACATAGAAACACACCATAACACAAGATGTTTGATGAGGAAACCCGGTGGGATTTGTGACCCACAATATTTACTCACTGGCCAATGAATAAATACTACTTATAATGAGGGGCTTGCACATGCAGGGAGGCCAACAGCCTAGAGATCACTGCTCAAAAAGAGTCACACTGACTGCAAAATGGATTATCAAATCCAATACAATGTACTACTCAAAACAACATCTTTCATGCCAGGTTCAGTACCGGTTTAAGCCCAGTCAATTACCAAAACCTTCGCTATCAACTACGTCACCTTATACAATATTCGCCTATACAATTTTTTATTACCTTTCCTTATATCAAAATGACTTATAAGATCTCATACATATATGTCTTTTACAATATACCATGTTGTCTTACAAAAGATAATTATATTACAAAACAATTCATATAAACAAAACTTTATCCCATGTCGACTGGAGTCTCGGTATGCTTTGTTGTCGATGTAATCCGAATGCCAGTGAAGTGCCTGCCAATGACGATGTATGAAGTTTGTGATGCCAAGCATGTAAAAACCAATTGCCGGTGACTTGCTAGTTGGTTGCCAGATGGTTGCCATCAATGACAACATCAACTATTCTCATAAGAGTGTAGAATGCCAACAATCTCCCCCTTTGACATTGATAGCAACACACATGAGAAAAATCAAAACTGTTATCCAAAAACTGAAATCCAAAAATATGTGCTCCCCTTGAGCAAGTGATCTCCTCTGCACATGCATTTTTCTCTCCACTACTCCCCCTTTGACATCAATGACAAAGGATGTCATAAATAATCAAAAGAGTACAAAAAATGCTACCTCAAGGTATGTAACCGATTGGTTACAATCTGAAAGATGTCCACCAAAATCATATTTAGACTCTGCATAAACTTGTTGCTTTCATCTAAAGTTGTCTCAGTTTGCAGGATCATACCGATGAGATAGTGCATCTACTGCTCCGGTGATCGTTCTCCTTGTATTGTTGCCTTAGACAATTCAGTTCTCTGAGTAATCACATTATCCAGCCTCGAACCAAGTTTATCTTTTAGTTCCTGGGCATTAGACCTTATCCTTGCCTTCTCTTTCTCAAGTTTTTCTAATTTCTATTAGAATAATACTTTATTATTTTATTATTAATGTTCAATATTGTAAACTTAGTGTAAATATCTTAATAAGATCTTGCTCGATCTTATTGGCAGTGTCTTTTTATAAACTTGCCTTCTTGTAATTCTTTGTAATCCTATTTATTGAGTGTTTGCTCATTGTTAATATCACATTCAATTTTTTACCAATTACTTGCGTAATATGGTATCAGAGCCTGAATAAAGAATTTGTGAATTCTTTTCTGAGATTTTTTGAGCCTCTTGGATTTGTTGCAGATTTTCAATTTTGTTTTTGTTTTCAAAAGTCTGTTTTTTTGAAATCTTCTATTTTTTGAGGTTGTTAAGGATTGTGTTCATATCGTGTAACAAGATTCTTCCTGTTTGCATCTATCTAGCGAGGGATTTCGACATTTTTCGGCGCGATACAGACCCGCCATTTTTTTTTGCAACTTGCAACTTGGTCAAACCCACACATTTTTTGACTTTCAGCTAGGGTTTTGACCCTCTAGATTCAGTCAAATTTTTTTTAGCACAGATTCGTGGTGGGTTTTTCGAGATCTCAACTGGGTCGTCGTCATAATTTTTTGGGTGCCTTGATTTTCATGCCTTGATTTTCGAGCCAGCAGATCCTGATTCCGATAGTAGATTCTTTCTGGGTTTTTCGCAAGGATTTCTGGGTTGTCTTCAGATTTTTCTGGGTTAGTCGGATTTTTTTTCTTGAAATTCATGCCCGCTGTACTTCATTTTTTTTGAAAGTCTGTACCCGCATTTGCCTCTGTTTCTACATTGGGATTTGAATTTTTTGAATTTTGTGCCAATACCCCTCAATTTTTTTTCATGCATTGGGAAACGTGCAAGATGGTGTCATTGACCAACTTGATGTTGGAAGGTAGTCAACGATTCAATGGGAAAAATTATAGCACCTGGAAGCAGCGCATGTTGACTATTTTTGAATATCGCCTCCTGGATAATCTTGTTTTGGGCACGAAGTCCCGTCCTCAAACACCTGGAGTTGACCAGGACAAGTTTGATGATCGCAATCGAGAAACTGTTATGCTTCTCAAGCTCTCTGTTACAGATGACCAGCTACCTCAGATTCCTTTTGGCAAGTCAGCTGCAGAAATCTGGAAGCATCTGAAGGAGTTGCATGAGACATCCGACAAGAGTCGAGCCTTTTTTTCTGAAGAATCAGCTGTTCTCCATTATGATGGATGAACGTATGTCCTTACATGACTATCTTACAAAGATTAAGGACATTCGAGATCAGCTTGAAGCTATTGGTCGACAAATGGAGGAAAAGGATATGGTAGTCATTACTCTGAAAAGTCTACCAAAACTGTGTGAGCACTTTATAGAGACTCTCAACATTACTTCTACTAATGTTGATCTGAAATTTCCAGAGTTATACACTAAACTTCTGCAGCAGGATCATTGGAAACAATAGTTTGGTAGCGGTGCTACTTTAGCCTTCTTAGAACATGCCTTTGCTGCCAAATCCTTTCACAAGGATAAAGGCAAATCCCAGTCATCCCAGTCCTTTTAGCAGAAGGGCTCTTCTCAGTCTTAGGATGGATTCAAGAAAAAGAAGGTGCAATGCAATTACTGTCACAAATTTGGTCATATGATCAAAGATTGTCGTACCAGATTGGCTTTTGAGAAGTGGAAGCAGGGAGGGTCTCAACCTAAAGCCAATGTTGTTGAGCACACAGAGCAGAAAGAGTCCGCCTTTTATGTCTTCATGGCTAAAAGACCTGCAGATCATGTGAAGTCTTCTGCCTGGTACATTGATTCTGGTGCTTCTCGTCATTTCACTCACAGGCGTGATTGGTTTGTTGAGTTCTCTCCCTACATTGATTCAGTTATTTTTGGAGGTGGTGAAGAGTACATTGTTGTCGGCAGGGGCAATGTTCAGATATAGTCTGGAGGGAGGAATCTCATATTCCTCAATGTGTACTATGTTCCTGGTATGGAACTTAACCTCCTTTATGTCAATTAGATTATGTGGCATTCTCCTCAGCTAGATGTCATTTTTCAGTACACATAAGTGCTCGATTGTTGATCGTTCTTCTAGCACTACTGTAGTTGTGAGCATTGAGGATCATGGTCTATATAGACTTGTGGATACAGGCGATTCTCTTGAACATGCCTTTGTAGCTAAATCTTCATCTATCAACAGTCTCTGGCATCAGCGATATGGTCACTTGAACATTCATTATCTTGCATAGCTTGTTTGGGAAGACTTAGTACATGGTCTACCTAATATTCAGACTTAGAATCATCGCATTTGTGAAGCTTGCTAGGCTAGGAAGTAGCACCGGACACCGTTCAAGGATGGTGACTCATGGCGAGCCTCTAAGGTACTGCAGTTGGTCCACGCTGATGTATGTGGTCCTATGAATACTACTTCTATTACTGGGTGCAGGTATTTCTTGCTTTTTGTTGATGATTTCAGTTGTAAAATGTGGGTGTATTTCCTTAAGCAAAAATCAGATGTGTTTACTGTATTTCAGAAATTTAAGGCCTTAGTAGAAAAAGAGTCTAGTTCTTCTATTATTACTCTTAGGTCGTATAATGGGGGGGAGTTTTGTTCTTCCGCTTTCTCTACTTTCTGTGATACACATGGCATAAAACGTCAGTTAACCACACCATACACCCCTCAGCAAAACGACGTTGTAGAACATCGTAACCGCACCATTACAGAAATGGCTAGGTCTATGACATAACATAGAAACATTCCTAAGAAATATTGGGCAGAAGAAGTGTTCATAGAAGTCTATCTTCTTAATAGGTCACCCACTCATGCTATTAAAAATAAGACTCTCGAGTAAGCATGGTCTGGTCGCAAACGTAGGATCAACCATTTGAATTTTTTTGGCTCTTTAGCTTATTTGTGGATTCCTGATGCCAAGTGCACTAAGTTGGATTCCAAGAGTTAGAAGCTCATGTTTACAGGGTACAATGACAACAATAAGGCTTACCAACTGATTGATGTAGATTCTGATCATCTTATCTTTAGTCATGATGTTGTCTTTGATGAAGAACGAGGACCATTTCAGCTTTCCTCGTCTCAACAACATTCTGAGGATCAACCTTTGAAGGCTTGTGACTTAGGTATCTATCTTCCATTCGGTTCACCTGATGGGAGGGATGATGCAGATTATTTATTTGATGATGCACTACCTGAGTTTCCTCTGGAAGATGCTAATCTTCCTCCTACTCCTGATCCTGATCCACTTCCTCTTCCAGTTATTCCTTCTGCTCCTGATGTTGGCACATCTACTCTTCAACCTAAATGGTGGACTAAGACCATCAGTGCTCTTTGTCCTGATGAGCTCATTGAGGCTAGAGCTTCCAGAAATAAGGGCAAACAACAAACCATAGTTAATTTTTCTCTTATGGCTAACATCCACAGTATCTATGAGCCTCAAACATATGTAGAGGCCAAAGGGATTCCAGAGTGGGAACAGGCAATGGATGCTGAGTTCAAAAGTCTTCAGAAGAATCACACTTGGGTTCTTTCAGATCTTCCTCCAGGGAGGAAACCCATTAGTTGTAAATGGGTATATAAGGTCAAGTATCATGTAGATGGTACTTTAGATAAATAAAAGGCCAGATTAGTTGCTCAAGGATTCACACAATGAGAAGGCATTGACTTTGAGGAGACTTTTGCTCCTACTGCCAAGATGAGTACTATTCATCTTCTTCTCGCCATTGCAGCTGAGTATGGTTGGAAAGTCCATCAGGTGGACATGAAAAGTGCCTTCCTCAATGTTGAATTGTAGGAAGAAGTCTACATGATGCAACCTCCTAGTTTCAAGGTTGCCGGTTCAGAACCGCAAGTGTGTAGACTCCGAAATGCATTCTATGGACTTAAACAGGCTCCTCGAGCATGATACATAAAAATTGATCAGTACTTGGTTGCTCATGGCTTTCAGCGTAGTCCTTCAGACAGTAATCTGTATATCAAACACTCTAGTAATTATATTCTCTTTCTTGTTGTCTATGTGGATGACTTGATCATTACTGGAAATTTAGCACATTTGATTTCAAAAATCAAATAGGATTTGTGCAACACTTTTGATATGACAGATTTAGGACTTCTTCATTATTGTTTGGGTGTTTAGGTTTGGCAGACTGATAGCAACATCTTCCTTTCTCAGTCTAAGTATGGCAAAAGATTGCTTGACAAGTTTTGAATGCAGGATTTGCAAACCTGCTTCCACACATATGGAGACCTGTCTGAAATTGTTAGCCAGGTTTGATTCCCCTCTTGTAGATGAAACACAATTTAGGCAACTAGTGGGCAGTCTCATCTATCTCACTACTACTAGACCTAACCTCAGTTTTGCAGTGAGATATATCTCACACTTCATGACGGCCCCTAGGGCTGATTATTGGGTAGCAGCGAAGCGTGTCCTGTGCTCTGTGAAAGGCACCTCAGATTATGGACTTCTTTACAATAGGAGTGATGATCCTAGACTTAGTGGGTTCACAGATTCAGATTGGGCAGGCTCAATTGATGATAGGAAATCAACCTTTGGATATGTGTTCAGTTTGGGATCTGGTGTAGTCACTTGGACTAGTAAGAAGTAACATGCAGTGGCTCTCTCTTCGACAGAAGCAGAGTATAGAGGAGTTTTTAAGGCAGCTTGTGAGGCAGTTTGGCTCCACCGGATGTTTGGAGATATGCAAATATCTCAAGCATGTCCGACTCCCTTGTTTTTGGACAATTAGGGAGTTCTCAAACTTGCCAAGAATCCAATCTTCCATGAGAGAACCAAACATATAGAACTTCATTGTCACTAAATTCAGAGCAGTTCTATATGTTTGTAAAATTCAGGGGGTCTATTGGTGTAGTTGATAGATTGAGCATTAAGGGAGGGTATTAGAATAATACTTTATTATTTTATTATTAATGCTCAATATTGTAAACTTAGTGTAAATATCTTAATAAGATCTTGCTCGATCTTATTGGCAGTTTTTTTTTAGAAACTTGTTAGTGTAGGTTTTTTAATTTTCCTTATGTTAGGGGGTATTTATTTTTCCTACACATATATTATTAAGCTTGCTTAGGTTATTAGGTGTGGTTAATATGAGGACACGTGGCGGAATACATTAGCTACATGTGTAACTCTCCACCTCACATGGGTAGTTGAGTTACACACCCTCTTTTGGCTTGTTGTGCCACCTCTCATAACCACTATTTTGTCATTTCCTAAGTGGGTTATGAAGTAGTTGAGTTTCTCACCCTCTTTTGGCCTTATGTGCCACCTCTTATAACTCCTTTTTTGTTTTCATGTAAGGAGGTTATGCC
Organism: Cryptomeria japonica; assembly: GCF_030272615.1. Classification (NCBI taxonomy): domain Eukaryota; kingdom Viridiplantae; phylum Streptophyta; class Pinopsida; order Cupressales; family Cupressaceae; genus Cryptomeria; species Cryptomeria japonica. The sequence continues at coordinate 618,023,876 of NC_081415.1, forward strand.
ACATGTTTTGACATTTACCAAGTAGGTAAAAACCTCCCACCTTTTATGGGGTAGTAGGTAAAACCTCCCACTTTTTATGGAGGTGGGAGTTAATGCACCTCTTGGTTGTATATGCTATTATTTTTCTATATAATAAGCAATATACTCTCACCTTCACTAGTTAAGTGATAGCTCGGTAAGAGTCTTTTCTAAATTCTCTTATTTATCTCTATTTTTTTCTCATATCAGATTTATCTTCATTCAGCTATTTTGATCTTCGATCATCTGTTGCTTGGAGTTGCATGTGATCTATGACCGACATCAGATCCTGGCTCGATTCTTGCTTCTCACAGAATTTAACATGGTATCAGAGTCGTGTTGTCTGGTATAGCTCATTGCTTTTTTGATTTATTTGAGAGATTTGAGATTGTTAGATAGCTAATATTTTTCTTAAAAACCAAGTATGCTCTTCTCCTGCATTTTCGTGTGATCTGGAGAATCAGAACAGTTTAAAGGAAAATAAGCTTCTAGTTAAATCTGGTTTTATATATGTGTTCTTTGAGATCTGGGTGATTGCAGCATTTTTGGTAATATTGGAGGCTTTTTTAGCATTTCCAGAGTGTCCAGAAGGCTTGTGAAAATCATAAGTGACTTTTATTTCACCAAATTCAGAGTTTGGAGAACACAGTAAAAAAAATCAGAGTGAAATATTTTACTAGAGTTGTTTTCATTTTGGCCCTAGTGATCTAAACTCTGTTCATTTTCAGAAAAAAAAGATTTCTGGGTTTTGTTCCCAGCATCGAAAAACTTTTGGGTTTTAAAGGGATTTTGTAGAAAATTAATGTTTTTTGTAGAAATCGAGTTTCAACAAGGCTTAAGCCGTTTTTCTATCAGGAAAATTCAGCAACCTTTCTTAAAAGTTGCATAACTTTTGCCTCGGGTGTCAGTTTTTTGCAAATGAGTACTTGACGGAAAGCTGGAAATGAGCACTCTTCATAATTGCAGGTCTTATTGAAATATTCTACCCTTCTTTGTTAGATATTGCAGGTTGAATCAGCTGCATGTTTTTTTTTTCCTTCTATAGATCATATCTTTTTTCTCACAACTCTATTTTACAAAAACAAATAGTTGTTGGATTGGTATTAAGATACATTGAGCAGCTATAAGGCTAATTTTTTTAGATTTTGTGTTAAATTTATATGTATTTAAACTTTCTATTTTGGCCATTAAAGCCTTAGAAAACATTGTAATTTGATAAAAGCCTTGTAAATGCACTAATTATAAAGTGCCAACCTTGTAATATTTGGGGCAGGTGATTTCAAAGACTAGTGAAAAGGGGGGGTGTCTCTTGTATCTTCTTTCTTGCACTCTTCTTGACTCTTTGCAATCTTCTTTTCTGCTATCATGGATGCATCTACAGTTCCACTTTTAACACCATATAATTACTTTGAATGGAAATCTAAGATGATAATATATCTGAAAAGACATGGATATCATCGTGTTACTATGGGACTTGAAACTGAACCTCAAGATGCTGCAGAAAAGATTAAACGGTTTAATAAATTTGATGAAGCTTTTGGTACATTGTGCATGTCAGTCTCTTCTGACCTTCTTTTTCACATTGAATCTGCTACTACACCAAATGCAGTATGGACTACTTTGGGAAACCTCTTTGGTAAGCAGGATGAACTAAGAGGTCATCAATTGGAGAATGAACTCATAGGGTTGAATCCAACCAATTTTGATACTATACAAGACTTCTTCACTAAACTTAAGTCTATAAGATTGCAGTTGGAACAGTGTGGAACTAAGAAAGATGATAAGCAACTGATCTTGAGTATTCTTTCTAAGCTTGGTCTTAACTATTCAGTGTTTGTTTCTACATTCTATGCTACCAAATGTGCCCTAGGTACCACATTCAAAATGCCTTCTTTAGATGATTTTGCTGCAGAACTCACTAGGGAGCGGGACAAATTGGTTCAAATGGGTACAATAAAGCCCTCTAAGTCACATGCCTTAGTTGTAAATCAAGGCACAAAAGAACAGAAAGGGTCTAGTAAGCAAGATAAGAAACAAAAGAACCAAGGAGAGAAGAAGAAAGATCAGAAATCTACTACTTCAAAAGCAGACAATGAGACCTCTTCATCAAAAGGTGAACAACCTAAGAAGGAGAAGGTCAAGTGTTCTTATTGTAAGAGGCCTGGTCATGATGAACATAAGTGTTTAAAGAAACAAATTGATCACCTTTCAAATCTTCTTGAAAAGAATAATATCAAGGTTCCTGATTCAGTCAAACAGAGTTCATCAGAAGGATCTTCTAAGGACATAGATAAGAGTAAGGGGAAAGGAAAGGGTAAGGCCCTAGTTGCTATTGCTTCACAACCAACTTCTTGGATAATTGACTCAGGTGCTTCACACCACATGGCTTCTTCAGAAGATGATTTCACATCTTTAGAGCCATGTTCTATGCCTTCCATCCTAATGGGTGATGACACTCCTATTGAAGTACATGGGAGAGGGTCTGTTGATGTGGGTGAAGGAACATTTCAAGATGTCCTTTGTGTTCCATCTCTATCAACTAATCTCCTATCTGTTTATCAGATCACTCACACTGGTTCTGGCAAGCGAGTTGAGTTCACACCAGATGCAGTGGTAATCAGTGAAATGCATAATGTGTCTATTGTTGCTGTGGGAAAAGCAGATCATCATTCTAGATTATATCAGTTTTCTCACTTTGTTCTTGACTCTCCTTCGACAGTTTTACTCACTCATGCAGATGAGGTGAGTTGTTTGTGGCATCAACGGTTTGGCCACTTGAACTACCGTTACTTGCAACAACTCAGTCAACAAGAAATAGTTTTAGGGTTGCCTTCTATTCGATTTTCTGATGGAGTTTGCCAGGGATGCATTCTTGGTAAGCATCCAGAGGAGAAGTATGATAAAGGTAAAGCTTGGAGAGCTACACAACTATTGGAGTTGGTACATAGTGATTTGGCAGGACCATTTCCACAACCATCTTTCAGCAAGGCTAGATATGTCTTGACATTTATTGACGACTTTTCCAGATATACATGGGTTTACTTTCTCAAACAAAAGTCTGAAGTTTTTGAAAATTTTCTAGATTTCAAAGCCTTTGCAGAGAAACAATCTGGGAAGTTCATCAAGATTCTGTGTACAGATAATAGGGATGAATATGTTAATAATCAGTTTGAACAGTTTTGTGCTTCAGAAGGTATCAACATGCAGCACACAGTTTCATATAGTCCTCAACAAAATGGTGTAGCAGAACGAAAGAATAGGTCCTTGAAGGAGATGGCTAATTGTATGATTCACTCCAAGTCTTTGGCACCTCAGTATTGGGCAGAGGCCATCAACTGTGCATGTTACATCCAGAACCGAGTTCCTCATAAAGCTGTGAAGGGGGTAACTCCCTTTTAAGCTTGGACTGGTCGAAAACCCATAGTTAAACACTTTAGAGTGTTTGGTTCTCTTGCATGGGCCCACATTCTAGCTGAAAAATGCAAGGCTATAGATCCGCAGAGTAAGCCTTGCATATTTGTTGGATATCCAGATGATGTCAAAGGGTATAGGCTTCTCCATCCCACTACTCATGAGTTGTTCATTGAGAGGAGTGTTCGTTTTGAGGAGAGTTCTTCTAGTTCTTCTCATACGACTTCTCCATCCACTATCACATTGGAGAAATTGCATTATGATGATAGTTCTTCAAAGGATCTTAATCCTCCTAATCTTGATGAGGAGTCTTCTTCCTCTACTTCAGATGGTGACAGTGATGATGAGGATTCACATTCCTCTCATAGTCATCATTCAGAGGTTGATGATTCTCCCCCCGACTCTCCAGCCTCAGTGCCTCTTTGGGCTCGAAAAACTTTTGAGTCAGTAGGAGATTGGCTTGGTGATCCATTAGATACTAGAAGAACAAGGTCACAATTTCAGCGAGCTCCACATCTCTTCATTGCTTCAGCTTCTGATCCACAGTCCTTTCGAGAAGCTTCAAGTGTTCCTAAGTGGGATGCTGCAATGCAAGAAGAGTTCAATTCCTTGGAAAGGAATCACACATGGAATTTAGTTCCTCTTCCTAAGGGAAGGAAACTTGTTTGATGCAAGTGGATCTATCGAACAAAATTTGCAGCGGATTGGTTGATTGATAAGTATAAGGCTCGCTTGGTAGCAAAAGGTTTTTCCCAAGTTCTAGGGGTTGATTACTCTGAGACTTTTGCTCTAGTTGCTAAGATGAATTCCATCTGACTTGTTCTTGCTATAGCTACAGCCCATCGTTGGGAAGTTCATCAGATGGATGTGAAGAGTGCATTTCTTCATGGTGACCTTCAGGAGGAAATCTACATGGAGCAACCACAGGGGTTTTTTCAAGATCCTTCACTTGTGTGTTGACTTCGAAAGTCTCTCTATGGCCTCAAACAGGCTCCTCGAGCTTGGTATGCCAAGATGGACTCATTCCTTCTGACAGTTGGTTTCACTCGGTGCCATTTTGATCCGATCGTATACATTCTGCAACAGGATGAAACTCTCACATTTCTGGTTCTGTATGTTGATGACTTGTTACTCACAGGGAGTCACTCATCCACCATCAAAGTAGTGAAAATTGCTCTACATGATAGATTTTTGATGTCAGACTTGGGTCTTCTGCATTACTTCTTGGGAATTGAGATCACTCAATCATCTTCAGGAATCTTCCTTGGACAACCCAAGTATGCACTTGATATGCTCTCTAGATTTCACATGGCTGATTGTAAGCCTACACCTACTCCATTTTTGTCAGGGGTCAAACTTGAGGCTAAGTGCTCTTCACCCTTGGTTGATGGCACTTTATATCGACAGCTTGTTGGAAGCCTCATTTATTTGACTCATACGAGACCCGACATTTCTTATGCTGTGGGCATGGTCTCTAGATTCATGCAGGAGCCACATGAGTTGCATTGGAAAGCAGCTAAGCGGATCCTCCACTACATTCAGGGTACTCACAATTATGGAATTCAGTATGTAGCAGGTGTGGATATTGACTTGGTAGGATATACAGATTCAGATTGGGCAGGTGATTCTCAGGATCGCAAGTCTACTTCTGGGTATTGCTTCTCACTTAGTTCTGGTCTAGTTTGTTGGTCGAGCAAGAAGCAGTCTGCAATTGCTCTTTCATCAACAGAGGCCGAGTATCGAGGGGCAGTCAATGCCACCATTGAGGCTATTTGGCTTCAAAATATTCTTACTGAGTTTGGTATTCCAGTTAGAAAGCCTACCATCATCTTTTGTGATAATCAGAGTGCTATATAGATCTCAAGAAATCTAGTTCATCATCAGAGGACGAAACACATTGAGATACATATGCACTATATTCGGGAGCTCATTCAAGAAGGCATCATTGATCTTAAGTATTGTTCTACATCGGAGCAAACTATGGACATCTTCACCAAACCTTTCACCGAAAGCAAGTTCCTTCATTTGTGATCTTTGCTTGGGATGCAAAAGGTGTCTACTTCAGGAGGGGCTTCTTAGTCCTTCATTCTTTCTCTCTCTATTTAGGGGGGTCTATTCCTCTTATGGGGGGGCTTCTTCTTTTGGGGGGGATATTTATGTACATGGGTACCTAACATGGCCTCATTTGCTGGGACCCATCTTTTCACCCACCTAAGCTACGCTTAAGGGGGGGTGTTAGTGTAGGTTTTTTTATTTTCCTTATGTTAGGGGGTATTTGTTTTTCCTACACATATATTATTAAGCTTGCTTAGGTTATTAGGTGTGGTTAATATGAGGACATGTGGTGGAATACATTAGCTACATGTGTAACTCTCCACCTCACATGGGTAGTTGAGTTACACACCCTCTTTTGGCTTGTTGTGCCACCTCTCATAACCACTATTTTGTCATTTCATAAGTGGGTTATGGGGTAGTTGGGTTTCTCACCCTCTTTTGGCTTTATGTGCCACCTCTTATAACTCCTTTTTTGTTTTCATGTAAGGAGGTTATGCCACATGTTTTGACATTTACCAAGTAGGTAAAAACCTCCCACCTTTTATGGGGTAGTAGGTAAAACCTCCCACTTTTTATGGAGGTGGGAGTTAATGCACCTCTTGGTTGTATATGCTATTATTTTTCTATATAATAAGCAATATACTCTCACCTTCACTAGTTAAGTGATAGCTCGGTGAGAGTCTTCTCTAAATTCTCTTCTTTATCTCTATTTTTCTCTCATATCAGATTTATCTTCATTCAGCTATTTTGATCTTCGATCATCCATTGCTTGGAGTTGCATGTGATCTATGACCAACATCAGATCCTGGCTCGATTCTTGCTTCTCACAGAATTTAACAAAACTTGCCTTGTAATTCTTTGTAATCCTATTTATTGAGCGTTTTCTCATTGTTAATATCACATTCAATTTTTTACCAATTACTTGCATAATAAATTCTCCTCAAAAACTACCATTTCCTGCTCAGAAACTGATATGAGTCTGGATGAACCTATAATATTATCCGCAATGTCATCGATTTCTTTCTGTGTCTTCTTGATCTCCTTGTCAATATCCCCAGTCAAACTGCGAGGTTTACATGCTTCCCTATATAGCTCCTTATACTCCAAAATTGTAGAACTGAGTACCGATAAAAGTATATCCACATGATCAGTACAATTCTTTATGGTATTTTCAAAGAATGTGTTTTTCTCTTTTTCAACTCTCTCCTTTATGATATCCTCATTCACCTTGTCTATAGTTATAACATTATTAAAAATGAATTTGGACAATGTTTCCAATTTACCTAAAGAATCCGTAATGTGATCTATGTTACAATTTGGTGCAATCATCTTTAGAATAGGTAAAGTTTTATCAATTGCCTTAAAAGCCAATGCATTGCAATCAGTTATCCTCTTTATAGAATCCAAAAGTACCTCTGTGATATTGGTAGGTCTGAATTCACCTGTAGATGTACTCGGTTCAGCTGTAGATTTCATCTCAATAGATTCCTGACCAATCACCTTCAGTATCTCCTCTTTATTTCCATCAGATGTATCCATTTTTCTTTTATTTTCCTTTGGTGGATCTGTCTATGTTTGTACCTCAACCTTTAATGGTTTCTTAGATTGTTTTAGTGTCTCTATAACTGCCAGTTTTTCAGTCTCAACATGAATCTCCACCTCAGTTTGTTTCTTTGAAAGTTCTACTATCAGTTTCTCAGATTCCAGTGGCCCTATGCTAGTACCTTTGTCCTCTGTAGGTTTTTTAGTCTCTGACGGTTTCTCTGTTTGAGTCGGTATCTCAGTTTCCTGAGAGTCAACTGTTTGTGCCGGTTTCTCTAAAATCTTGCTATTATCAACATTATCTGTCTTGACTTCTGAAGTTTCCTTGTCCACAACAATGTTTACCTCCTCTATATCCACATTCATGGTAAAGAGTATCTCAGACTCTGGACACTAGTACATTTGGACCTAATTTCCGACGGCCAAACATCGGACTTCCGACCAACTTTACTGTCAAAAACTTATCGTTGGGCTTCTTGACGATGCCATTTTCGTCGATCATCTAATGATGTTTGAACTCCTCCAACGGCGGCTATATTTGCACCCCTGACCACAAATATCAGCGAATTTCTATTAGATTTTTGACGGATGCTATGATTGCTCCTTGACGACCGTCCGACATGGAAGTGACGTCGGATATACAACATCCATGTCAGATGTTTCATTAATTGTCATCAGAATTTTGACGGCGAGAGATGATGTGGGTCAAATGGATTTGCCATCAGTGAATGAAAGCATTGAACAAGTTCTATTTTTATAAATTGCATTAAAAATTTATTATTTATTTGATTCAGTGTTATTTGCAAAAAATGATTATCAATGATGTTTCCTTTCTCCAAGAATTGTCTAGGATCTTTCTGTCAGATAATATGTAACATCGAATGACTAAATCTTTTCTTTACAAATGCTTATTTTATTTAATTATTATCCGAGTGTGAATTAAAATTTATATCTGTACGGAAGCAAAACATACAAGCTGAAGAGTCATGTGCAAGCAAATTTCGTAAAAGAAAGCAAGCAGGCATTATTTTGAATGACATGGAAAAAATCTCATCAGCTGCCTAGAAGAGAGAAATTGGAGAAAAGCAGAGGAAAGTGTTTAAGGGTGATAAATAGATAGAGAGTATGCAATACAAACAAACAATGTCTGGAGTGTGTGATGTGATGTCTCTAATTTATGTCCAGAGGGACTAACTGGTTTTGGAGTTCCTGCGAAACCTATTGGGCCACGCTTTGGAGGAAATCAATGTGTTCATGCAAGGAGCACCTTTTTTCTATTATGAGAATGATGCTTTTGCACTGAAGGATATTTGGAAGTCAATATCCAGAACTTTCTATAGTGTGGAACCAGAGTTGGCGGACTCGAAGTAATTTTCAGCTTTCAGAAGACCAAGAGGTTATGTACACAATCTCCCAATAGAAGGGCGATTTCAAGCATTACATCTCCCCCCCATGACTATTCAGGAAGAACTTCCTCAGACAAAGGACTATTGGCCTCCATGGGATCAAAGAAAAAAATTGAAGCATAGACTCTAGACGATGTGGTGGTGTCCTTCGTGAAGAACTTTGCACTATAATTGAAAATTCACGACGGAAACTTCAAGATAGTGAAGAGAAATACAATCTTGAAAAGTGGGAAGAATGGATCTTGGTTTGGGTGGGGCCAATTCAGGTGGCTCCTCTAGAGGTTGATGAGATAGAAATCATATTAAGATTCGAAAAAGATCACACTCGTGGAACTTTGTGTGCAACTGATCGATTGCAGTTTTTGGGTAATGAATTCCAAATAGATACAGTTGCATACCATTTATCTATCTTGATTAAAGAATTTTATCCTGATGGCATTAAATTAAAGTTCTTTCTCTTCTATCTGGTATTGGTGGAGAAGAGGTTTCTTTGCATTGACCTGACCTGCCAATAGGTGGTAGGTCAGGTCAATAGGTGGTAGGTCAGGTCGATGCAAAGCAACCTCTTCTCCACCAATGCCAGATAGAAGAGAAAGTAATTTAATATAATGCCAGTAGGATAAAAGGCTTTAATCAAGACAGATAAATGGTATGCAATTGCATCTATTTGGAATGCATTACCCAAACACCGCAATCGATCATTCGCACATGAAGTTCCATGAGTGTGATATTTTCCAAATCCTAATATGATTTGTATCTCATCAACCTCTAGAGGAGCCACCTGACTTAGCCCCACCCAAACCAAGATCCATTCTTCCCACTTTTCAAGATTATATTTCTCTTCACTATCTGACAGTTTCCCTCATGAATTTTCAATTATAGTGCAGAGTTCTTCACGAAGGATACCACCACATCATCTAGAGTCTATGCTTCAATTTTTTTCTTTGATCCCATGGAGGCCAGTAGTCCTTTGTCTGAGGAAGTGCTTCCTGAATAGTCATGGGAGGGAGAGGTAAATCTTGAAATTGCCCTTCTATTGGGAGATTGTGTACATAACCTCTTGGTCTTCTGAAAGCTGAAAATTACTTCGAGTCCGCCAACTCTGGTTCCACACTATAGAAATTTTTGGACATTGACTTCCAAATATTCTTCGGTGCAAAAGCATCATTCTCATAATAGAAAAAAGGTTCTCCTTGCATGAACACATTGATTTCCTCCAAGTGTGGCCCAATAGGTTTCGCAGGAACTCCAAAACCAGTTAGTCCCTCCGGACATAAATTAGAGACGTCGCATCACACACTCCAGACATTGTTTGTTTGTATTGCATACTCTCTATCTATTTATCACCCTTAAACACTTTCCTCTGCTTTTCTCCAATTGCTCTGTTCTAGGCAGCTGAAGAGCTTGTTTCCATGTCATTCAAGATAATGTCTGCTTTCTTTCTTTTACGAAATTTGCTTGCACATGACTCTTCAGCTTGTATGTTCTACTTCCGTACAGATATAAATTTTAATTCACACTTAGATAATAATTAAATAAAATAAGCATTTTTAATGAAAAGATTTAGTCATTCGATGTTACATATTATCTAACGGAAATATCCTAGACAATTCTTGGAGAAAGGAAACATCATTGATAATCATTTTTTGCAAATAACACTGAATCAAATAAATAAAAAATGTTTAATGTAATTTTTAAAAGTAGAACTCATTCAATGCTTTCATGCACCGAGGACAAAGCCGTCTGACCCACACCATTATCCATAATAGAACAAATCAATATAATAGGCTATTATAAAGAATATATACAAAATATGAAAGAACATTAAATTACCATTACAAACCCATCATTTCAAATGAAAGGTGAATCCATCATCATTTGGATGGTATAGTGTTTGGAAGAAGGGTATATGAGAAACCCTACTTTTAAGGGTTTGTGAGAGGCTAAATAAGGGATTTTGCATCTAAGAAGGTTAAAACTTGTAAATAATTGCATTTCCTTAGTTTTGAATCATATACTTTCCAAAGAAACCTTTTGATAGTAGATTATGTGTACCATCCTAATCCAAAAAGCATTCATTTTGTCTAATCTGATAGTCATTGCTAAAATCAGTTTAAAGTGGATTCATTTAGGGACCTTTCATAAAATATTCTCAACTTACACATCATAAAAGGATCTTAAAATATTCATTGTTTATAATGATAAAGCTCTAACCTCCATTAACATTTCTGGACATTAGCATCCTCCCAGCCTATGTGCAAATGAGAGGTTTGGAACAGGGCATGGACATCCAAGGATAAACGATAGATGGATTTAGTCAGATGTAGCTGTAATTGATCTGCTAGATGTGTATGCAGAAAGTGTATGCCCAGACAAGGCACACGAACTTCTTGACAAAATGCCTCCAAAAATTATTTGACCGAATTAGGTAGGTGAATTGTTTGACAGAATGCCTCAAAGAAATATTGTCTCGTGGAACTGTTTGGCAGATTAAGTTTTTCCTTTGCATGGAGTAGCATCATACTATACTATTCACTTTTATTATGCAATGTGATGTCTGCGGAGGATTCATAGCACGTTCAACAACGAGTATGGCAATAATCAACACCACGCCATTGCTTCAGCTCTCCCTATCGTTCCCTTCAGACCTTACAATTTTGGCTACTTTTAGTTTCAATTTTTTCATAACTAGCATTTTCCAACTGATAGCTGACAGGACATTAAAGGAATGGCGAACAGGTAGATGCGATGGGTAGATGTGCCATTTGATGATCATGATTTGGCTCAACTACAAACTTCTGATCATTCTCCTCAATAGGTTGTCAAGGATGGTTGCTGGCATGACTTGGCTTATGACAAATTCTTGTTGGCTTCGTCATATTTTCGCAAATTTACAGGTAATTCTATTCCAAAACTTTCGCATTCTTATTATAAATCTTCTATTCCCAAGGCATTAATATTTCAGAGCATTCTGGGTCCTCATCCTGTTGATCACCCAAAGACTCCTTTTAAGCATTTTCATTCCTTTTTTGGTTCTAAAAAACCTAGGAAGCATAGGTATGTTTCGCCTCAACCGCCATTCGACATCTGTGATGGCTCCCCGCGTCCTGATGGTTTTTCCCCATTAGCTTCTTCTGGATCTCCCTCCCAGGATTGTAATCCTTCCCTCCCATCTTATGTCACCTGACCAAATAACACTTTGGTTTTGAACCCTCACTTCCTTTCTTCCCCGAATGACATTCATGTTGCTAAACGATCTCCCTTCCATCCAAATCCACTTCCCCATAACTCTCCCTTTGCCTTTTCCAATTCGATAAGGGGTAATCCACATTCTTCTGTGCAGTATAAGGTTATATTCCCCGATTACATGATTCAAGACTCTGTGAAGTTATTGCATTCTACTGCCCTCATTGGTAAGCTTCTTTCTCCAGTTTCTTTTGGTAAACTGTTAACATGGGCAAAGTCTAATTGGGATGGTATGAAGGATTTATTTATGTTTGATAAAGATTCTCTATATTTCACTGTGATTTTCGATTTTGAAAAGTATAGGGATTGTGTGCATAAATTTAAAGGGTGGTTTTGTTTTGGGATAGGAATTTTTATCTATGCTTGGTCTCCTCATTTTGATATTCAATCGGCAAAGCCACAGTTTATGCCCTTCTGGGTAACTTTCCTGGGTCTTCTTTTGGAGTATCGTGATATATATATGGTTGAAATCTTGGCAAACAAATTGGGCATTTTTATTAAGCATGATTTAGTTCCTTTCAAATGACCTCATCTTCCGGTTAGGGTTTGCTTGTTATTAAATCTGTCAAAACCCATTCCCTCTGAGATTACTATTTGCTCCAAATATGGTGCATGGATTCAGCCTGTGGTGATTCAAGATTCGATCGCTATTCATTCTTGTGCTCCATTACTTGGCCATTTCACCTCTCAATGTTGTGGTGATTCTGATGCACCTTTACAAGTTTGTTTAGATTTTTCATCTGATTTTCACCAATGTTCCCTTTTTAAGGTTAAGGATCGTCAGTCTTTAAAGGATCATAATGTTAAGGATTCTGCTCCTTTACCTCTTTCTGTTACATCTCTCGTTCCTTTTTTCTGGATATACAGTATGTGATGTGCCTCTGATGGATTTTACTTTTCTCTGCTCTCTGGCCGTGTTCTTCTCTATTCTGTCTGCCATTCATCGGTTTTGTTCTGTTAAGTTTCTTCCTAGTTCTTTCAAGGATTATTGGTCTTCTGAATTTTGTTTTGAACCTTTTTTGTTCTCCTCTATGAGTTTTTTTCAAATTTCTTGTCCTTCGGTTCTGTTTCCAAAATTGTTGTTACCTTCGAATGGTTGCACAAACCATTGTTCTGTTATTCTTCTCCTCATTCTTCTTTTGTGGGTCTGGCGGATGATACCAAAATTGTTCATAGTTTGATTTTTGGTAGTGATTCTTTTTTGCCCATTCCAAGGTCTCCTTATTCTCTTTCCATTTCTGAAGAGAAGATTCATCTTATTGCTTCAGATATTTTATTTTCAGTTTCTTTTGATCTATTTGATGAGATTGTTGCAAAGGAATCTCCTGAATTTTCTTTTTCTTCTGCTTCTACCTCTTTGGGGCCTGTCCATGATGGTTGTCATGTTTCCTCTTCTCAGCCAAGTTCAGTTGAAGGTGTGGATGTGAATCTTATTGATAGTCCTTCTTCAACTGTTTCTAATGTGTATGGATTTGATTTCTCTCAGAAGCTAGCCTTGGAGCAATCTCCTTCTATTTCCCTCCTTATTGTTAAAACTCCTAAGAAGAGGGGTCGAAAGCCAAAATTGGCTAAAATAAAGGAGGAGATTGCGGCTGGTATTCAATCCACTATTGTAGAGAAATTTTCTTCCCCTGTCAGAACAAGGAGGGCATGTTTCTCTCCTTGTGATAAATGAGGATTTTATCTTGGAATGTCAGGGGCTTAAATGCCTGTGACAAAAGGGGAAGGATCAAGAAATTTCTTGATTCTTCAAAAGTGGACATCATCTTATTGCAAGAGTCTAAACTTTCTCAGGATTCTTTTGATAACATAATTTCCAAATGGTCACTTTGGAAAGTTGTTCATGTTCCTTCTTTGGGTGCTTCTAGTGGTCTTATAACTTTATGGAATCCCGAATCAGTCAAAGTAGAGATGTTATCTTTTGCTTCTCATTGGTAGTTGTTAAAGGTTGACTGGTTTGAAGTCTCTTTTGTTTTGTTTAATATTTATGGTCTAACTTCTCCTTTAGATAAAACTGACTTATGAGATTCCTTATTTGAATTGTTTTTATGATATGATGATTTTTTTATTGTGCTTGAGGGTGATTTTAATGCTCTCCTTTCCTCGAATGAAAAAAGAGGGGGTAATCCTACAGCTCAGAAGGTTATTAATGACTTTTCTTCCTTTGTACAAAACAGTGAGTTATTCGATATTTTCCCTACTAATGGTTCTTTCACTTGGACTAATAGGAGATCTAAATTCCATATTTCCTCTCGCCTTGATAGATTTCTTATTTTCCTAAACCTACGTTTGAGCAAATTTTCCTTTTCTTTTGAGATTCTTACCTCCTCAGATTCTGACCATTTCACAATTTTTCTCAATTTTGATAAATTGGATCATGTTCCCTCTGTTAGACCTTATTTTAAGTTTGAGAAAATGTGGTTCACTCATCCTCATTTTCTTTCTTTATTAAAGCAATGGTGGATAAGTGCTCCATTTTGCAAAGGGACTAAGATGTTCTAGTTTTATTCCGAATTGAAATTCGTGAAATCTCAAATTATGGCTTGGAATAAATTGGTCTTTAAGAATATTTTTCATGAAAAAGAGGCAGTTGCCAATGATTTGAAGGTTTTTAATGAGGAGATTATTAGACATGGCACTAATTCCTCCACTAATGATGCTCAAAAGAAATTGCAAGCTTACTGGGAGATCCTTTGCTCCCGGGTTGAAATCTATTGGCAGCAAAAATCCCGTGAGGTTTGGCTTAAAGAAGGTGACAAGAATACTGCCTTCTTTCAAGATGAAACCAAGCTTAAAAGAGCTCCTTCTACAATTTTTAGTATTAAGGATTCTAAGTTTGGTTATGTCCTTAATTCAGATCAGCAGATTAGAGAGGAGGGGGTGTCTTTTTTTAAGGAATTGTTATCTCCTTCTTTTTCTTCTTCCTCCATGGATCATCATGTGGATTTGATTTTAGATTCTATCCCCTCCCTTGTTTCCCATGAGGATAATGACTTTCTTATGAGGCCTTTTTCTTTAGATGAGCTTCATTTTGTTGTTTTTTTCATGGCCCCTGACAAAGCTCCAGGTCCTGATGGGTTTACTATCTTGTTCTTTCAGAAATGTTGGGATTTTATTGGTTTTGATTTATTAATGGCTTTGGAAGAGTCTAGGAGGGGTGGGTATATCCTAAATTTTTTTAACATCACTTATATTGCCCTTATCTCAAAATCTAAGAATCCCCAAACTTTTGTTGAATTTAGACCCATTTCTTTGTGCAACTCTATTTACAAAATCTTCACCAAGGCTATTTATTTAAGACTTAAAATTCTCCTTCCTCATATCATCTCTCCTCAACAAGGAGGTTTTGTTCCGGGTCGGGAAACTCATGAGGGAGCAATTGTTGCTCATGAAACTTTACATTCCATAAATACGTCCAATATCCTAGCTTTTGTGGTCAAACTTGATATGATGAAGGCTTATGATAAAGTTTGTTGGGCTTTTTTGCTCAAAGTTTTGAGAAAATTTGGTTTCTCTGAAAGCTGGTGTAAATGGATCAAGAGTTGTATTTCTACTGCTTCATTTTCTGTTATCATTAATGGAGCTCCCTCTGGATATTTTTCTTCAACCAAGGGTGTTAGACAAGGAGATCCTTTATCTCCTTTCTTATTTATCATTATGGCAGAAGCTTTTAGTCGATTGGTTATTAAGCAAAGGGATCTGGGCTTTTAGGAAGGGGTATTAATTCCTAACTCTGATATGTCAATCACTCATAACCTTTTTGTTGATGATACACTTTTATTTGGGTCTTCTTCTATCCAAGAGGCTACTCATATTAAATTTATTCTGGATACTTATACTGCTAGATTTGGCCAACAGATTAGCCCCCATAAATCAAAGATCTTCATTTTTAATACTCCTCAGTTGGTGGCTGATAGACTTGTGAATATCTTAGGTTTCCCAGTAGTCTCTCTTCCTTCTACCTATTTGGGGATTCCTTTCTTTATGGGATCTGCTAAGTCTTCTATTTGGAATTCGGTTATTGAGAGACTTAAATCTCGTATTTCTGCTTGGAAGGCTAGGTGGTTGTCTCTTTCAGATAGGATACTTCTCATTAAAACAGTCCTATCTGCCATTCCCAATTACTATATCTCAGTTCTTCAAGCTCCCAGATCAGTCATCTCCCAAATTGAAAAGATTATTTGATCTTTTCTTTGGAAAAACAACATGACAGAAGATAAAAAAATTCCACTGATTTCTTTGACCAAGATGTCTCTTTCCAAGAAAGTTGGTGGTGCTAGGATTCATGAATTATCTAAAAGAAATAGGGCTTTTGGGGGCAAACTAGTTTGGTCTATGTATACTAAGCCCCAATCTTTGTGGTGCCAAATTATGCAGGCTAAGTATTTGGATTCCCAGAACCCTGCTAGGATCTTCACAATTTCTAATCCTCCACAGGGGTCTACTATTTGGAACTTTATGATCTCATGTAGGGAAGTGGTCTCTAATTTTCTCTCTTGACAGGTCCATTCGAGGGAGAATATTCTTTTTTGGAAAGACTCCTAGAATGGCTTTCCCCCTCTTTCGCAACATGATTCTCTTGCTTCTGTTTCAGTTGTTCTTTCTCAATCATGGGAAGTTAGATTGGTTGATTATGTAGATAGTGTTGATCTATTTTCTGACAAGGTCCCATGGAAGGATCCCTCTACTCTGCCATTGTCCTTGCAAGAAATTCAAAATTTTAAATATGTTTTGCAAGACCGAGTGGCTTTCCTTTCTAACATCAAAGATCAACTTATTTGGTGCCCTTCTAAATCGGGAAACTACTCTGTTAAAGAAGGAAATTTTGCTATTCAACAAATGGCCAATCAAAATGCTCCTCATCATGCCTTTTTGTTCTGTTGGAATAACGCCGTATTACTAAAAGCTGGTGTTTTTTCCTGGCTTGTGCTACAAAATAGAATTTTGACTAGTGATCATTTAGTCAAATTTAATATTGCAGCCTCCTTTTCTTGTGTCTTATGTGGTAAAGCTCTTGAAGATGTCAATCATCTTTTTCTTCATTATGAGTTTGCAAGTTGTTGTTGGGATTTTGTCCTACATAAGTTATCTCTTTCATTCCCTTTACCTTTATCTTTATGGGACATGTTTTAGTCTTGGCCAGTTTTGTATTCATCTTCTCTATTTGCTTGTTTGTGGTTTATAATTCCCTCTTCAATCATCTGGGCCATTTGGTGGGAAAGAAACAAGCGCATTTTTAGATGTGACTCATCAGATTTATCAGTTGTTCTTGGGATTTTGGAAAGAAGTATTATTGAGCAAGTTAATGCTCATGTCCAGAAATATTTTAACATGAATTCAGAGTTCTCTTCTTGGGACAATTTTATGATCTCTTCTTGGAAAAGTATCATTATTCCTGTATCACCCGCCTTTCCAAGGATTCGGAAAATACCTGTAGATAGAAATTACATAAAATGGCATCCTCCTAATGCCCCTTTTTGTAAATTGAATTTTGATGGATCCTCCCGTGGAAACCCTGGTGATTCAGGAATAGGGATAGTTTTTCGTGATCATTTGGGTTCTTTATTAGCATTAAAAGCTATGCCAATTTCTCCTGGCACAAATAATATGGCTGAGGCCCTTGCTCTTTTAGAAGGTCTTGCTATGGCTAAGGATTTGAATTTCAAATACCTTCATATTGAAGGTGATTAAACTATTGTCCTTAATGCTTGCAAGGCAAGAAAAGCTGATAATTGGCATTTCCGGTATATTCTTGAACAAATATGGACTCTTCTTGATATGTTTGAGCACCTCATCATCTCACATGTTTATCGTGAAGGCAATGCATTGGTTGATTGCCTCGCTAATATGGGTTGTGACAAAACTGTTATTGATTCCTCTCGTTTGGGGGGTGATTTGATGAGCTTCCCAAACCTATTAATTATAGCCCGTAGAGAGTTCAGGATTTAATCTTTCTTATTATATGATTGCTTGTTTATACAAGCTGATATTCTCTTCTCTTGGTGAGGTATTTCTTTTCATAATTCCATTTGGTTTTGATTTGAGGTACTTTGCTTTACTTGATCATCACTTGGCATTCATTAATGATGAGTTGGTTGTTATTGATGTTGTTCGTGTGTTTGGTACTCTCTTCTGGTGCGAAATATGGAGATATTTATTTTCACATTGGGAATCCGTCCTTCATATGTCATTTAAAGTTTGACGTAGCGTTGTTTTCATGATTATCTCTGTACGCCATTTCTTTTGGTTTGTCAGTTTTGTATGATATATCTCCTCTTTCTTTTCATTTACGACATAAAATTTTTGGGCGTCATTTCTCTCTAGCATTTCCGCATTCACCTCTTCTCCTTTGGCATTTGTCTATAGTGGTGGACTGCAGATCTCACGTCGTTGGTGTCAGTCATGTTTTGGAACCTTGCATTTCTTGTAAATTCTCTGCATTCTGTAGTATATATATTTTTTGGTTGTAGTTGTTTTTTGGTGTAGGGGCATGTCAATTTTGATTGCAGGATTTCTTTGTTGCAGGGCATTCAAGATATCCTAGGAACTTATTTTGTAAATAATCTTGCATGCTCCTATTCTGTAAAATGATCTTGCATGCTCCTATGTGTAAAAGAGCCTGCATGCTCCTATTCTGTAAAACGATCTTGCATGCTCCTATGTGTAAAAGAGCCTGCATGCTCCTTTGTTGATCTCTATTTTGTAACTAGCTTCGGCTAGAGGATTGTTCACTACTTCTCTTCTATAATCATGTTGATGAGCAATGACCAGAGTTTTTCTTGCTAGTTCTTTTCTCTGGGAGCTCAGTTTGAACTAGTTTTTAAATATATTGTAAAAATTATTTATTATTAATAAAATATATCAAGTGGCATTGTCACCTTGCCAAAAAAAAAAAAGAATTCGGTTGTTCTATACACCTTCCTTTACTATTTTAAAAATACCATCGACCAAAATATTATGCAGTTGTAGTATGGAGTGCATTTCATCTATTTTATGACTAAATATTTCATCATACCACTTTCTTTTCAAAGGCGACTGATCGATTGCGGTGTTTGGGTAATGCATTCCAAATAGATACAGTTGCATACCGTTTATCTGTCTTGATTAAAGACTTTTATCCTGATGGCATTAAATTAAAGTTCTTTCTCTATTTTCTGGTGATCTCTGGAGCAGAGGTTGCTTTGCATCGACCTGGGATACATTTAACTTGTGTTTTATATGCGGAAATATGTATCCTAGGATGATGCAATGCAACCTCTGCTCCACCAATACCAGATAGAAGAGAAAGTACTTTAATTTATAGCCATCAGGATAAAATGCTCTCAAGACATATATTAGGTATAAAAGGAAGCCTACCCTGTCATTTGAAGGGGTCTACCTACAATTCAAGTGATCTCTTAATTATAAAATCAATTCAATTCCAAGTGAACAAGCAATCAAGCATTGAAGGAGAATTCAAGTTGGTGCTAGTGCATTTGGAAGACCAAAGGACTCAATGAAGCCATTAAAGAATTTTGAAGGTCTTAGGAGTGAAGAGCCAATCAATTATGATGTCTTAAGGGGCCATCCTTAAACAACACACACTAAGCTTTGACTGCTTAGGTGTGCTATGGGCCCATTCTTTCCCTTGATGTCCCTTCCCATCTGTTTCCATTAAAAAGACAATCACTATTAGCATTTGAATTCAAACAGTGTTCTCGTGTTTGACTGCATAGAACAAAACAAATGGCATAAGAAACTCTCATCTACCTCGCAACTATCATAGAATACCTCCCCGAGGAGATATTCTCATGTCCTTTCCTGATTTATGTTGTCGATGAAAGACATAAGCATCCTCACAATGCAGTCAATGCAACAAATAGATTTCCATTTCGATCAATTTTATTTGCCAATTAATTAGGAAAAGGTCCGAATAGAATCCCCAACTAGTTAATCTAGAGAAAGATACCACTAAAGAAAGAAATTCAATCCTCACCACTATGGTCTTGAATTATTTTAAGACACTTGGATTCCTATTTTGGCCCGCTTTTCCTTGACCCTATGTTAAGATAGTAAACTAGTTTGAGAGAATCTATTGGGTGGGAAATTGTGTATGGTTGCAATTATTTTCATGCATGGAAAGTGATTTAAAGTCTGGACCAATAGAGGATAAGTATTTCTTGAACCTTCGAGGACATGTGTAGAACACCGCATGGATGTTTCTCCATTATTGAACTCTTTGAATATGTAAGTAAATTATTTTTGGTTGATGACACAGTAAGTGTGATATTTGTCTTTTCGATATGTTGTGGATAATATTAATCAAATATGGAATTTTTTTGATGCTATATACACTATGTTTTGGATTGAATTTAGGTAAGCAAAGAGGTAATGGAAGAATAAAAGAGGTACACAAAGGAAGAAGAGTTAAATAGGTGGTTTGGGATGGAAGTTACAAGTATATGATAATTCATATGGATAATTTGTTGTCTATAAAGAGGCAAATAAGCTATCACAACTTCAACATGAATGGATGCCTCATCTATAGAAGCAAAAGGTACCTCTAATGGTTTCAAAAATCTGTCAAAATAGTTATGATATACCAAATAATCAAGTGGAATATCCTTTAGGTAACTAATATTATGTTTAAACTATTTATTTTGATTTTCATCATATATGGACCTAATTGCCCCACCTTTAGGAGATAACTATAGGAGATAATTTATTACATTTAAAAGTACATCATAAATAAATTAATTATACATGCTATGTGAATGTTTACTATCAAAAATTAATTTTAATTAATTTATCTACATGAATACACTCTTTATTTATTAGTTCTAGGAATGGAGCACTCACATGGGCAAACAAAATGCTAGGTTTGAGAAAATAGTTAAGAGATTGGATATATTTTTTTATATTTTCCAAATGGCTTGAGTATAATGATAATATAATTTTTAAAATAGGTTTATATCACTCTCCTTTGACTTGGTCATGGAAGATCATCTAAACCCCGAATGTACCTTCATCTTTAAAAACATGTAGTTTAAGGTCAATCATTCATATCTATCTTATCAAACATTAGAGGAGTGAGCTTCTAAAAGTAAGAAGTACCAAGATGCGTGCTCTAGTAAAAATTTTGTAGTCCTAAATATCCACAAAATTTGGAATAATAATACAATTTTTTAATAATATTTAATTGTAAAAGAAAGGATTAAAATGGAACTAAACACTCTAAATAAATTAATCAGGGTTAAAGGGATAAACTAGGATCAATTCATGAAGGCAAGATCTGTTATCTCAAAATTAATAGATACATGCAAGAAAAGAAATGTTAAATCTAGAGATAAAATTCTTGAAAAATTTAGCTAGCTAAAAGTGAAAAGAACATAAAACATTTTCACAACTTAACCAAGAAAATAAGAAGCTAAAATAATTCTATCAAATTCCATAGAGGAGAATCTCTCACTAATTATAGAAGAGAATCTCTCACTAATTCTAAACTCATTAAGATTGAATCAATGTTCTTTTAAGAGGATTGAAACATGTAAGAACAAATAGACTTCTTATAGTTCATTCCCTTATTAAGTGAAGATAGTTGAATCTTAATGGAGATTGAAAAATGCATTCCAGGAGAATGATTATCTTTGAGGCATTATGTCAAACAGTTCATGTGCCTTGTCTAAGTTTACACATTTTGCATACATGTCTACCTTGGAAGTTGCGCTACAACATCTCTATGATGGATGTTCATACCCTGCTCCAAAGCTCTCATTTTCGCACAGATTGGAAGAATGTCGACAAAGGTTGTAGAGCGTAAAGGTTGCTAGCTATTGTAGGGTCCAACTTTATACCCACCGATCAGATTTCATTGGAATTTTGTAAATCCATTTCAACAAACATTGTTTGTGTATATCTTGCAATCATAGCATTTCATTAGACCACATTTCTTTGAGGCATCTGACCAAACAATTCATGGCCTTTGTCTATACTTCCACATTTTCCGAACATGTCAAACAAAGCATTTCCAACTGTAAGCATTTGATATTAATTGCCCTTACCTTTTGCTTTGATGGAAGCCCATACTCTATTCCAAAGCTCCCATTTTGACACAAGCAGAGAGTATGTTGGCAAATAAAATTGATCAAAATGGAAATCTATTTGTTGCATCGACTGCATTGTGAGGACGCTTATGTATTTCATCCGCTGCATAAAGTGAGAAAGGACATGATAATATCTCAATGGGGAGGTATTCTATGACAACTGCGAGGTAGACAAGAGTTTCCTATGCCATTTGCTTTGTTCTATGAAATCAAATGCGAGAACACTGTTTGAATTCAAATGATAACGACAATTGTGTTTTGACAGAAATAGATGGAAAAGGATGTCAAGGGAAGGAATGGGCCCACAACACACCTAAGCAGTCAAAGCTTAGTGTGTGTTGTTTAAGCCAACCCATCTTAAGGTCCATTATGACGAATGTAAGAGTGGAGAAATTGCTTGCTAAGGAGCAATAGTAGAAAATCCGCCTTAAGGAGGGGCACATTTTATGATTGACAGTGTTTGGAAGAAGGGTATATGAGAAACCCTACTTTTAAGGGTTTGTGAGAGGCTAAATAAGGGATTTTTCATCTAAGAAGGTTAAAACTTGTAAATAATTGCATTTCCTTAGTTTTGAATCATATACTTTCCAAAGAAACCTTTTGATAGTAGATTCTGTGTACCAACCTAATCCAAAAATAATTCATTTTGTCTACATTCGATAGTCATTGCTAAAATCAGTTTAAAGTGTATTCATTTAGGGACCTTTCATAAAATATTCTCAAATTACACATCATAAAAGGATCTTAAAATATTCATTGCTTATAATGATAAGAATTCAGTTGTTCCATACACCTTCCTTTACTATTTTAAAAATATCATCGACCAAAATATTGTGTAGCAGTAGTATGGAGTGCATTTCATCAATTTTATGCCTAAATATTTCATCATACCACTTTCTTTTCAAAGGTGACTGATCGATTGTGATGTTTGGGTAATGCATTCCAAATAGATACAATTGCATACCATTTATCTGTCTTGATTAAAGACCTTTATCCTGATGGCATTAAATTAAAGTTATTTCTCTATTTTCTAGTGATCTTTGGAGCAGAGGTTGCTTTGCATCGACCTGGGATATATTTAACTTGTGTTGTATCTATGGAAATGTGTATCCTAGGATGATGTAATGCAACCTTTGCTCCACTAATACCAGATAGAATAGAAAGTACTTTAATTTAAAGCCATCAGGATAAAATGCTTTTAAGACATATATTAGGTATAAAAGGAAGCCTACTCTATCATTTGAAGGGGTTTACCTACAATTCAAGTGATCTCTTAATTATAAAATCAATTCAATTCCAAGTGAACATGCAATGAAGCATTCATCAAGAATTGAAGGAGAAATCACTATTGAACTTACCCCTGTCTCATATAAACCTATGTTGGCTAGGTCCCACAATAATTAGAAGATCCTAATTACTATTGTCCTAAACCTCGCATTGACCGTTAGAATTTCACAGTGAGTTGAGTTAATTAGTCCATTAGCGAGATTGGGAAAGAGTTTGGTATTGAGTTAGGTGTTGGTGGAAGATTTAAGGAGGTACACTATCATCATAATTAATGTTAGAGAGTGTTGTGTGAAGAAGAATGGCCATGAAAGGAGTGACTGTCCTAAGTGCTTGAGACTGTCACAAAAAGTGAGTGTTGCAGCAGTGAATCTTCCTTTGACCTTTGTGTGTTTGGGAGGTTAAAGACCCATGGTGGTATATGTTGAGTGGTTGGGAGGGTAAAGATCCACATATCAACTATCTACTTTGATATCCTAGGATGGTGTCCACCTACTCTAAAACCTTGTGGGTACTCTATGTCTGATACTAACATATACATAACTTGTGCCTCTCATATAACCCTATGTTGGCTAGGCCCCACCATAATTAGAAGATCCTAATTACTAAAAACACTAGATTCTCCCCTAAAAGGTTGTTGAGTCATAGAAGGCCCAGCTTGATAGCCCTATAGTCTCTCATACCTAAAATGAGAGACTTTTCCATAGCTGGTTACAAACTTCTTGCATGGCTCTTGTGTCCTCCCATGTACCTCCTTTTCCATAAGAGACTTTGCCATAGCAACCCTAAAGTCATTTGGATTGGCCATTTGTAGGAAAACTAAAATTTTGGGCTTTCCACCCCTAATGAAATAATTGACAAGTAACTTGTCTTGAATGTAATCTACAAACTACAAGAACTCCAAAAACTAACTCTCATGTTGAGCCACTATGAAACCTTATTATGTAAATTGTGAAAGTCATCTGTGCATCTCTATCAAAAATATTTTGAAATAGAACACACATTGAAGCACTCCAAAATGGTATCTGGAGAGGGTTTCCAATGTGAGTTGGTGCATTTTATCCTCCGAGTACCACAAGGTGGAATCAAGTCCTCTCAAAAATTGCATTGAAAATTATGCCTTTAAGTTGCTCACATATAGATGCAACCCAAAGCATAAGTCCAAGCTAAGTAACCAAGACTTATCCTCAACCCCATTTGTGGATCTTAAAAATGTAGAGGATTGGAGATGAAGCAACTCTTGAATATGATCCTTTGGCTCATGATATGTGATTGCTATAGTCTATACCTCTTGTATTTATGCATGATGAGGCTAGGTAATGTGTATTGATCAATATTCTATCTCCTCTATGTGTATTTCCCAAATTCAAGGTGAACTCCTAATAAGCTCCCAAGATGCAAGTATATGCTCCTCTACTACAAGTGGATCCTCATGGCTTATAAGATTTGAGGTCCATACTCGGGCTACTCATCTTGATGAAAACTGTCAAAGTGATATGACCCTTCCTTCCATTTCCTACACCCTATTTTCTAACCCACACCTCTTAACCTTTACCTCACTTCCTATCATTATTACCTTCCATCTACCTTTCATATCCCCTATCTTAACCTCCTCCACTTTCTGACATCCTATCCTAAACCTTAACCTCATACACACATACTTTTACTTCACCTACCTAACCCCATTCCATCCTTCACATCCTTTTATCTCCCCCCATTCACTTTCCTACCTTCCAAACCCCTAACATATCCTAACTTACTCTTTCACCATTACATCCTTCATCACTTAACTCCCTATCTTATCCTAACCCACACCTCATAACCTTATACCTCTCAGCTTCCATTTTACACCACCTTCCTAATGGTACACTTATGCTCCCTTCCAAAACACCGACAAATAATCGCACTCGATCACTACACAGTGCTCTCACGGTTCTACAACAGGGATTTTCTATCACAACCATATATACCAGCATCCATAATTAGGATATATTTTACATAATGGAACTCGATCACATAGGTTTAGGTCATCCCTCTCCTTAATTAGGATATATTTTAAATATGGAAAGTAGTGTTAATATGTTTCAGGCTAACTATATTGTTCATTATTTAAAATGCAGTGTTTAATCAATACATGATTGTAGGATTGCTCAACGGTTTAGGTCTTGTAAGAAATTCTTCTTTTAAATCAATCATATCATATTACAGAAACCTCTCACCATCTCTTCTATTGGAAATTAATTTGATAAATCTATAATAAACTTTGAATATAAATATTTGAACATGTATAACAATGAATTTGTTGATTATACCCTACCTTTTTCCTCCAGCGATTAAACCATTCCTACATCCTGCAACGATTAAACCCACAGGGAACCTATGTCTACCTCCCTCCTTTGTGTTCATTGAGGGATGGCCCAACAATAAATTCTTGACTTACTAGACCCCCACCCATGACTTTTTGAGCGCGTAATCGATTAGGATTCTTTTGCTGGAATCGGCATGGGAGGAACCACTTGATGGGGAGGCTTCAAGAGGACTGAAACACACAATGAGATGTGAGGGAAAATGAACAGGGGAACCTACTGGGATGACATGGTGTTGAGCAGAAAATTTAGACTGACACAACAACTCTGCAATCTATCAAACTTCAATCTCCAATCCCGAACTCATTCCCACACAACTCCCGTTCATACGCACTCTCACGACAAGCACATAGAGATGCTGCCCTACCACGTGCATGTTTCTTCTACCCGCAACCCATTCCTGCAAATGACCATGAGAAGGATAATGTACATTCTTCCTACCTGCACTCCACCATGTTCAGGCCACTTCACATGGTAGACATGCGAGCAGGAGGCATATTTACTCAACTATTCAATTCCTCCAACCCACATCCCCAATCGATTTGGAGGGAATAAGAAGCAAAAAAAAAAACAATTACTTAACTGTTTTGCAAACACTAGATCAGTAATCAATTTTCTAATATTGGTTTAAACATTATATACTTATAAACAAGGATTTAGTCTCTCGACCGGGTATGGAGACGAATTTGCTACTTGTTAGGTGGTTCCAAACGGGATATGCTAGTGCCAGATCAATGGCTTAATCAAGGACATCAAATCCCCTATGTTCCCACCAATTAGAGATCGGGGGGAAAGCAAGGGAGGGGGGAAGGCTTGCCAGCAATGAGTAGAAAACACAAGGGAGGGGATGGGGCTACGATCGATCCCATCCTAAAATGCTATGATCTGGGCCGGGCAGGCGAGAAAGCAATGGATTGGGTGAGCCGGGGTGGGCATAAGAAGTGTCTGATCCCACTGCGGATTGGGAACTATAGAAAGCCTTGCTGTGTAAATCCTAAACCCATACACCCCTAACAAAATTCCAAACGGCTTACAAATAGGCCCAAAATATGCCCAGACTTGAAAATTCCCCTAAACATACGACAAACACAAAAACATAATAAAATTCCTACCATGAAGTTGGAAATTTTCCCGTCACTTGGTATCCTGGTATAGCTTCTCCTGCAGCACCACTTCATTCCACAACCGGTTCCCTCCAGAGGTGGGATTTTGTAATGGTAGAGGTGGGACGAAGAGGCGGGACTTATGAAATGACTTGGTCTTTTTTTTTTTTTTTTAAGTAATGGACGCAGTCGTCAGAATTTCAACGAATGCAGGCACTTTTTCTTAAAAAACCCAAATGTCATTGCCAATTCCTTCTCCGCCAAAACCAAATGTTGCATTATTGTCGGAATTCCGACAAAATCGGGCATTTAAAAAAAAAATTCAAATTTGATCACAATATACCTTCTCCATCGGAAACCTCCCTTGGAATTTTAGGCCAAATGTATTAGTGGGATTAGTATTGTCATGTGTTATACCTTCAGTATTAGTAATGGATGGATCTTCTATGTGTACCAGTGGTGCATCCAAAGGAGGCAGTGGAAGATTATCTGTAACCTTTATGTTTGGAATACCACCAACTTTGCCTTTACCCTTGTCCTTGTCTTTCTGATATACTTTGAATGTCTTTTTAGGTCTTCTCTTTTCCTCTTGCTTTTCCTTTTCAACAAAGAATATATCCTATTTATCTACAGTCTCATCTGCAATCTCCTTAACTTTTCCAACCATCAGGCTTACTTGCCAGTGTCCACTAACAAATACAGACCGGTTAGCTTCAGAGATAAGTTCATCTATTTCTTCCTTAGAGTTTACCGAGTGAACAACCAAGAGGGATTCAACTTTCAATTTCTTATCCAATTCCACTATAGATAGCCTTTTTGTTTCTAATCTCATGTATAGATCATTTGGTAGCTCATCAATCACTTCTATCAAAACTTTCTTGTATATATCCAAGTGTAGAACAATGCTTTCCTCAATGGTGTTTTTGTCAGAATCATTAAAAGAATTATACCATTTTCTTACATTAGACAAATTACCTTCCTCTGTTATCTCATTCAGTAAATCATCTAATGTGGGGGTAACTGGTGTCTGTTTCTTCTTAGGTGTAAGCTTCTTCTTCGGTTCCCTAATTGCCTGCTATTTCTTCCTTAGTGTCCTGGTTTTCTTAGGTGAAGGAGAGAGTGCCAGTGAGGGTTTTCTCTTCCTTTCTACTCTTTTAAACTCAACAGCCTTACCACTATCAGTGTCGGAAGATGTTACAATTGGTGAAACATGTGCTTCAGGTTGTAGTCCTTCAAGTTCACTTGCCGATATACGACTGATGTTCATGACATTTTCTTTGATTTCCTTTACATTCTTTGAGGCATCTATGATAAATTTTTCTCTTCTCTTAGTCCTTTTCTGCATAGATACATTACTTTCAATAGTTTTGGCATTACCAAAGAATTCCTCAGACGGCTCCCTTGGTGCATCAAGTAGAGCTTTAGCATTTGTTTTCAGAACATGTAGATGTACCTCATAACCCATCTCTGTAGCCCAAATATTTCTAGGTCTTGCTGCTTCCATCCAAGTTTCATCTCTCTTAATGACAAAGCAAATTTCCTTGTCATATTTATCAACTATGCTCTGTGGTAGTCTCTCTCTTTCTCTCATCTTAGATTGGAATGTCTTGAAATAGTCTGTAATGTTCTTAACACTGTCAGTTCCCATACCAGTGAAAGCATCTTGTATCTGTTTTCCTACCAGAATGTCATAACCAAAATCCTTGTGACCTATGTCGGGTATCTCCTTGGTAAAGTACAACATCAGACATACCAGAAGGTTTCCAAAATGGGAAGTACCTTTCTTGTCTCCCTTAATCTTCTTCAGGTTGTCAATTAAATCATCTTTAAGCCATTCACACACATCAATCTTAACATTATTGTTTACCATCTCATATGCATTGTGAATGCATAGAGTAGAAACAAAATTTAGTCTATTTGCACGAGTAGCTTTGTAACCTAGTACCATACTCACATATCTCACATTTATGTCCTTAACATCATTCACTCTAAGTGACCTGTTATCAAATATTGCTCCGGTTAAATCCATAACTCCTCTATTAGGTATCTTCTTGGTTTTATCAGGTCTACTACCGGTTGAAGTTAAACCAGTAACTGCCTTAATTGCTTCCCTGGTTATCTTGCAAATTGACTCTAACCACATGGATTCTCCATGGACTATGCTTAATACAAGTCTGACAACTTCCTTAGGAAATTCAAGAATGTTCAGAATCTCTACAAAACCTAAATTTTCTACAACCTTATGTTCGGGTTTGATTACTCCATTTTCATCAGAAATGACCTCATTAAATATTTTCTTCAACTCCTCAGTCCCTAGGTTTTCTATGTTGCAATGTATGTAAATTCTAGGGTCTTCTGCAAATGCTACACCCTTAGGAATTTTTGAAAAAGCTCCTATAGAATCATCTTGTTTCACAATCTCAGGGATAATCTTAAATACAGGTCTAGGGCATTTAACATTTTCCACAATGGTAGGGTTTGAAATAAACTCTAGAACAGAAGATGAGGAAGCCATTTCAAAGATAAATACCTCTAAATCAAAATTCTGAATGCTTGAAAATCACTTTGCGGTTTTGCCTTAGAATGCCTTGCTCAATTTCGCGCTCTCTGATCGTTTGAATGCTCGCTGAGTTTGAAATGTGGGTTTCCTGGTGCTTTATAGCCAAAAGGTTTCTTAAAACTGCATTAAATGCTCATCGGTTAAGAGAAAACTTAACACATCCGCCGGTAAAGAAGAAATGTATCTTTTCACCATCAACCAAGGGTAGAATGCATGATCTTCAACTTGCTGCAATACCCTCTAAGGATTATTCCTTAGTTAGATGAATAATCTCCTACCGGTGGAGGATTACTCTATTCTACTGGTGAAGATATTGTTTCATGAGTTCTTTGATCACTCTTCTTAATCCATTGTTTTGAAAATTCTTGTTTTACTTCATCTACCTTTTCTTTACCCTTCAAACTAGATGCTTTGTTGTTTGCCGATGCATTCTTGCTTCTACAGAATTTAGCAATATGTCCAATCTTGGTACATGCATACCAAGTTACATTATTCCTCTGAATAACCTTTCCATATCCTTGACCGGTTTGTGATCTGCATTGATTAGATAAATGCCCAAATCTTCCACAAACATAGCATTTCACATTCATTTTACAATTTTTTGAATTATGACCAACTTTTTTGCATTTGAAACATTGACTGGTGGGTGAGTTTGTATTCTGATTATTTTTGAATCTACACTGATTTTCTCAGTGACCCTACTTGTTGTAATTAAAACATTTCCCATTAAACTTATAAGCATTAGGTTGTCTTACCGGTTTGTTCTGATCTTGATTGTTTGCAGTACCAGAACTTTCTCCATGTTCAAATCCAAGTCCATTAGTATCTCCATCAGGTTTATGTCTTTTACGCATGTCATCAAGTTCTTCTGAACTTTTCTTGAATTTATCTTTGTGTTTATTTGTAGCAGCCAACTCATTTTCCAGAATCCCAACTTGTCTCACAAGCTCAGCTTTATCATGTTGCATGTGAATCAAATCTGTCTTTAGCATATCATTTTCATGACCAAGTCTTAGATTTTCATTTCCAACATCATTAAGTCTCCTAGTCAAGTCTTCTTCATTCTTCTTCCTATCTTCAATATCCTTACATAACCTCATAGTCATATCTTGCATTTCATTCTTCATATTACTGTTCTCTTGTCTCAACTTATATGCAATGTCTCTAAGAGTCTCTTTTTCATCATCATCATTCCGCATCTTCTCATGAAGTTCTTTTCTTTTATTTTGTGCTATAGAAAAGTTCTCCTGAAGTCCTTTAATGAATTCCTGTGCAATCCTTAGATCATCTTCAATTTTTTTGTATCAAAATCTTCAAGAACTCCTTCCAATTGTTTTGTTAAGTTCTCCATCTGTACCGGTGTCAGAATCTTCCTCAAGTTGTTAGGCTTTTGAAAATAGAGGACCGGGCTCTGATACCAATTGTTAGATTCAATGACAGTTCCAATGACACTAAGAGGCGGGGGGGATGAATCAGTGTCTAACCGATTAGCAGAATAAATAAACTTATTTATAACTTTGCATCCCAAAACAGTGTACCGGTAAATAAGAATTAATGCAATGAACATAAATAATAGAGACAACATAGAAACACACCATAACACAAGATATTTGACAAGGAAACCCGGTGTGGGAAAAACCTCGGTAGGATTTGTGACCCACAATATTTACTCACTGGCCAATGAATAAATACTACTTACAATGAGGGGCTTGCACATGCAGGGAGGCCAATAGCCTAGAGCTCACTGCTAAAAAAGAGTCACACTGACTACAAAATGGATTATCAAATCCAATACAATGTACTGCTCAAAACAACATCTTTCATGCCAGGTTTAGTACTGGTTTAAGCTCAATCAATTACCAAAACCTTCACTATCAACTATGTCACCTTATACAATATTCACCTATACAATTTTCTATTACCTTTCCTTATATCAAAATGACTTGTAAGATCTCATACATATATGAGTCTTTTACAATATACCATGTCGGCTTACAAAAGATAATTATATTACAAAACAATTCATATAAACAAAACTTTATCCCATGTTGGTTGGAGTGCCGGTATGCTTTGTTGCCGATGTAATCCGAATGCCAGTGAAGTGCCTGCTGGTGCCGATGTATGAAGTTTGTGATGCCGGGAATGTAGAAACCAATTTCCAGTGACTTACCAGTTGGTTGCTAGATGGTTGCCATCAATGACAACATCAACTATTCTCATAAGAGTGTAGAATGCCAACACCTTTAACCTAATCCTTAACCCTACGAAGGATGGGAATAACCATGTTAGGGTACTAGAAACTATCCTTCACAAGTAGTGCCTTTGTATGATGTAACACATGCCCATCCCACCACAGGTCTTATCTAATGCCCTTGTATGATGTAGCATGGTCCATTCCACCGTATGGCTTACCTATCTTGCGAGGTATTAATACCACCTCACCCTAGCATTCCCACATTCAATCCTTCTTAGGGGCAATAGGAAAGATTAAAGATTATGGTACCATACAACATTTATTTATATGAATTTACTATCTAGTCCATTTGCATATATCCATTATATATATATATATATATATATATATTACTAATTCATTAATATAAATTGATACCAATGCTATTTCATATGAACTGGACAATATATTGGCTCTTAGCCTTATTATCTTTCAAATATTATATTTTGTAAAGCAGTACTAAATCATACCCTTGCTATTACACTTCGTTGCCAACCAATGAATAGTAACCTATTGGTCTGTGAATGTAATCTATAATTCTTCTTTTTTTTTAATCCAAATCCATCATCTCCTTTTCTTGGTTGCATGGAAGAAGATATTTATATCTTCCCATAGATGGTGAGAAGTCACAACCCTTCAATTGTTTGTAAGAGAGGCGATTGTTCATACTAATGTTTTGCTTAACCTTATTGAATCATTTCTTAACCTTCACACTAAATGAATCGCTGCCCTTTTATCATTATCAGTTGTTATCACTGACTCTGTAATATAAATTTTAAATCACACCCCTTCATGAATGCTTCTTCATAATCGTAATCTCACCTTTCATTAACTTTCATTAATGTAATCACTGCATATTGGATCTCCTGCATAGTTAAGATCACTCCATTGCTATATTTTATCCTTAAGCCAATTTCTTAATTATAGCATGGTTGCCTCTTGCCAGATACATTAATTTCTAGGTAGTAAAACCTCACAAAATTGTGGAGACTCATAAATGAGACGGCTTTCTGATCAACAAGTTCTCTTTATTTATTTGTTTCTGTTTTTGTTCATGCTAGAGGGAAGATAAGAAGTAGTTGATAGGCATGAACATGACATACTTTCAAGAAATTTTCGTAGTCATTTTTTTTTGGCAAAGTAGGTTTTCATTGTAGAAGCAATTTCCTGAATAAATCCTTCTTGAGTAGCTCAGGACTATGTTTTATCAATCTTCTTTCCTCAATTCCTAGATCAGGAATTTTCCCTTGACTCAGAGAGCAGTGCAGGCAAACTATAGGGGTTCATGGGAGATGGGTTTGATGGTAATTCAGATTATTGAACTTTCTTTTCCATTGGTGCAACTTAGTGTTTGTGATGCCTCAGATATGATCATTATAATTTCATTTTCTCATTGGAGGCTTATATTTGTGCTTATACAATAGTCAGATACTCATCATATGTATTGGAATTTTGAACTCAATTTTCATTGTCATGGATGAGTGAGATATTTTAATTTAGTATATTTAGAATCTGCAATGCAATTGTTTATAATGATTTAATGGTGATTATTTTTGTGACTATAAGGATATAAAATTTGGATATTCTCTCTTTCTATCTAGATATATTTCTGTTACCTGCACTGTACCCAAGATTTGGGCAAGCTTTTTTTGCTATTACCAGAAACCTGTTTGTCCATATTAACCCTCTAACTTCTTTTGTTCTTGTCTTCGATTTTCTTCAAAATTGCATACAATTTTTCATTTTTTCTAACCACAAAATTCAATTTCATATGAAATTTACTCTGGTTGGATTTGCTTGTTGTATTTTTCTATTGTTCTGGTCGTGCTTGCTCTTAGCCTTTGAAATGTTTCTTTGCTAAGTTACTAGGAGGGTTTTGTATTGGATATACAAGGAGCCTAGATACATATATATATCCCACTTTATTCAAATAGTCATGTTGTAGATCGATTTGAAGACACACAATGTGTTGTGACCTTTTTCACACATCGCCCCATTGCAAATGGGGACCGTTCCTCTTTCTTGCTTTCTAGGGTTTTTCTTAGTGCCCGGTGTCCTTCTGCTTCAGTTTGACAAGTTTTGAACGGTTTGACTCCTAAAGGTTGAAAGTTAGTTTGTGCAAGCCAAGTGATAACAGAGTCCGGACATCATCAAAGTGCCTAAAAAGGCCAAAGGATGAAGAACACAATTGATTTGAATGAATTTGGACAACTTTCTATTTTTAGAAAGTTTGCTTTTTTGCTTTTTCCTATTTTTTAGGAAGTTTCATTTTTGGCATTTTTAGCCCAATCCCTGGTACAACTTTTTTTAGAAAGTTTTCCCTATTTTTTAGGGATGTCTTCTTTTTTCTTTTTCAAAGTGCGGACCTAGGGTTTGCATTGACATCATTGACCTACTTCGATCATGATTGAAAATTTTCAAATTCTGACCCTAAAAGTCAACTTCCTACATTTTGGGAGCCCCAGATGAATTCGCTGGACAAATGGAGTGAAGCCAAAGAAGTCTGCCCTATGGACGAAGAAGGTGCCCAAGTCTTTCAAACTCCACCTTGTAAGATGGTTCCTAAGTTGGAAAAGGTCCGCCCTTCCTTGCCTTGAAGCATGTGTCTCAAACTCCGCCCATGAAAGAGGTCTAAGGAGGCAAGAAAGTCCTCTTTCTTGCTTTCTAGGGTTTTTGTTAGTGCCCGGTGGCCTTCTGCTTCAGTTTGATAAGTTTTGAATGGTTTGAGTCCTAAAGGTTGAAAGTTAGTTTGTGCAAGCCAAGTGATAACAGAGTCCAAACATCGTCAAAGTGCCTAAAAAGGCCAAAGGACAAAGAACACAATTGATTTGAATGAATTTGGACAACTTTCTATGTTTAGAAAGTTTGCTTTTTTTCTTTTTCCTATTTTTTAGGAAGTTTTGTTTTTGGCATTTTTAGCCCAATCCACAACTTTTTTTAGAAAGTTTTCCCTATTTTTAGGGATGTCTTCTTTTTGCTTTTTCAAAGTGGGGACCTAGGTTTTGCACTGACATCATTGACCTGCTTCGATCGTGATTGAAAATTTTCAATTTTTGACCCTAAAAGCCAACTTCCTACATTTTAGGAGCCCCGACCCTAGATGAATTTGATGGACAAATGGAGTGAAGCCAAAGAAGTCCACCCTATGGATGAAGAAGGTACCCAAGTATTTCAAAGTCTGCCTTGTAAGATGGTTCCTAAGTTGGAAAAGGTCCGCCCTTCCTTTCCTTGAAGCATGTGTCTCAAACTCTGCCCCACTTGGTGATCTCTTCAAACTTCGCCCATGAAAGAGGTCTAAGGAGGCAAGAAAGTACACCTTAGGGTGGGAAGATAGCAAGTGGAATGAAGCTCATAAAGTCCACCATCATGGAAAATAGAAATGATGAATACTAAGAGGGGGGGGGGGTGAATTAGTATGCCAAAAATCTGTGTACTTAAACACTTTGCTCGACTAACAGTAAACTGGTAAAACAGTTTAGTAGAAAAACCGGTTAGCACACATGCAAACCAAATAGAAAATAATGCATTCACCCACACCATAACACAAGAGATTTTGACGTGGAAACCCAAATGGGAAAAACCACGGTGAGATGGAACTCACAATTAACTATCTGCAGAATAGGAGCCATACTGGTTAAGGTTAGACCGGTTAAGGTCATACAATGTTCTTTACCAGAACAAATCCTGTTAGGAATCTCAATCTCTGTTAGGAGATAAGTTTGATTAAAGACTACCTTGCTAGAGGATTTTAGATCCACAGATGTGAACCACCTTGTTGGAGGATTTACAAAATGCTTTTGGGCCTACCCGTTTAAGGGCTTCAGACTTGTCGAAGATGTGAGTAATCAACAAGTGAGTGATCTAGCTAATAGCACTGATTGCTTGGTTAGATCCTTGATAGCTCATTCCTAATGCATTCCAACATTAGTTCAGTCTTCTACACATTCATACTCTCTCTAACTCATCAACCACCTTAAACCCTCGCAACTACCTAAAACCCTAGACATGATGTCCTTTTAAAGGAATCTGATTTCATGTCGGTCCAATAGGATTACAATACAATTTCCTAGGTTCAATGCATCTAGACATATTCTATAACATGACACAAAAAGCACAACACAAAAAGCACTGTTGAAGTGTCCGCACCGTCAAACAATCAGTGGATGGTAACTCATCACAAAATGCCGATTGGTAACTCATCACAAAGTATTACCAGTTCATACAAAATACTGGTTGCCGGTTTGACAAAAATGAAGACTGGGAAATGTGTGTTCTGCCGCTTTGATCCTTCATACCGCTTGAGATCCTCGAACCGCTTGGGGTCAACATACCGCTTTAGATCGGTAAACAATTTCTGCAAAACACCAATAGTCTAAGGACTATAATGCATCACACCGGTTGGAACAAGTACCGGTTGAGCTTTAACTTATTCATACAAAAGTGATCTCAATGCAATTGTGTGTCCATCAATGATAATCACAACATAATCATCAAAAATGCCAATAATCTCCCCCTTTAGCATTGATGGCAACACTTAGGAAATTTTGACATCTAAGTGTTTTACAACAAAAATATGCCATAATCAAAATTACTCCCCCTAAGCATATACACTATCCCTTTTGCAGAAAATACAATGTATACTACTTAACAGAAATAACACGAAAGTATACATCAAAACATTCAAAATTTATACTTCTCCCCCTTTCCCAACAATGACAACAAAATATTATAGACCAACCCCTATTTCATTACTATTAAAAGAATAAGAGTTTATGACAATAAAGAATAAAACTTGTCAAAAACTGATTTGAAGTCCTGCAAAAATTGTTTCATAGATAAGGACTAGGACTCAAGTAGGGAGGTAGCCACTTCTTTCTCTGTCTGCATCTGGGAGACCTGCTCTTCCATGGCATCAATTGTGCTCATCTCTTGAGTCACCGTTAAGGCATCCAGATTGAGATAACATTTCTAAAGTATCTGCAGGCGTGGGAGTAGAACCAGCTAGAGTTTCTGCAAATCTCGAGTCCGATTGCTGATTTCCAACTCTATTTTAGCAAACTGGATATGAAACCAATGAACGGTTTGCCCGTAAGCTGTAAGAAGCATACGGCGGCTTGAAGGTGCTCATATATAGCTGCAAATTAGTTTGTAGCTTTTGCTTCTGTACAAGCATATCATCACATAAGAGATGGGGTTGGCAAATCTTACTCAGTAGTAGATTCCCCTCATCTAGAGCATTCTTTATGTCTTTTTGAGCTTTTTGCAAATCGGATCGGAGCTCATTTAGCTTCTTCACCGGGGCAATGTTGAGAGATTTTTTATGCTCTTTCTTGGCATTTGCCTTTGCTACCTCTTCTAGGCTCTATGCCTGATCATCCACTACGGTGCATAGGAGCTTTAATTGTGCCAATGATGAATCAGTATTAGGGAGGTTTGTGTCAGGTAACAAACCGGTAAGAGTGTCCACCGCAGCTTGGATCACATCTTGCTCCTTCTTCCTCCTTAACACTTCAAGGCATTCTTGAGAAACCTTAATGCTCTGTAGCAGCTCCATTTCATTTGCAGACTGGAGGTCAATAGGACTGGTGAGGTCAACCAGTTTGGCTTGATTGCCGGTTTCCTTTGGAGTCTCCATCTGAGTGCTTTTTGCCGCTTCTTCTTTCTCTGTAGCTCTTAATTTTTCTTCTTCTGTCTTTTTCTTTTCTTCATCTTTCCACTTCTTTTCTTCTTCATTCTTCTTCTTCTCCTCTTCATCCTTCTTCTTCTTCTCCTCTTCATCCTTCTTCTTCTTCTCCTCTTCCTTTTTCCTCTTCTCCTCTTCATCCTTCTTTTTCTCCTTCTCCGCTTCCTTTCTCTTGTCCTCTTCTTTAACCTCCTCTGCTTTCTTCTTCTCTGCTTGCTTCTTTGCTTCCTCCTTTTTGTCCTCTGCTTCCTTTTTTTTTTCTACCTGTTTTGCCCGCTTCTCCTATCCTATTTCTTCTGATGGTGTACCCTGAGCAATATCCTCTACGTCCAGAGCGTCGACATCAATAGCGTCTATAGGTTCAGTATCTGGGTTTCCTTCATTATCAAACACTTCATCTGGTTTTTTTATTGCCGGTTCTTGCTCAGCCTTCCTGTTGGCTTCAGCCACTTGATGCATCTTAAGAGCTTCTAGAGCAAGAGTATGTGTATTCTTGATCACTTCTTAACCCTTTCCTTCTAGTAATAAGAGTCTTTTTCTTCTCATGGAGAAGAGGCCTTTGTATTTATTCATTACTTAAATTTTTTTTGAATTTGATACATCAGGAAAATGTTGAGCAAAAAATTTATCTCTCATTTCCTGTTCCTTTTCTATGGCAATAAACCAATTATTGTCTAAGGAATTATACAAAGAATACGGTTTCTCAAATCTAATTTCTGAAGGTGACCGGTCATTAACACATAAATACTTAATGATTTCTTGTTCAACTGCTTCTTTTTCATCATCATTGAAATCATCAAAACAATCAATCAAATCATTTAGCACTTTTCTCCTAATATTTTTTATAGTTCTTTGACAATGTGTCAAAGGTTTGTAGGAAGAAATGTCAATATTTACTGGTGTTGATGATGTCGGTTCATTCTTTGTCTTTTTCTTTGCTTGTCTTGTCTTCTTGGGTTTTTCCTTAGACATAGTTTCTTCTGAGTCCGATGAGTTATTCCTTGTCTTCCTCTTCCTCTTGAAGACTTTGGTAGGTGTCGCTTCCGGTTTCTTCTTTGCAAGTAACCACTTAGTCACTTTGGGACTGGCTGCAGTAATCGATGTCGATGCCAAAGGCACTACCTTTCCTTTCTTTTCAGGAGGTTCTACAACCGGTGCAACCCTTTCTAGATAGGTGCTAGTTCTCTTTTCCTTGGGATCAAGGGGTGAGGCGATTAGGGTAGAAGCATACCTGTCTAGCATATCATACATCACCTCATAGCCCATAGCCTCTACTTCTTCCTGTCTAGGCTCAACAGCTTCCATTATGCATTCATCATTTTTGATGATAAAGCAGATTGACTCTTTATATTTCTTGACAATGCCACTGGATATCCTCATCCTTAGGCTCATCTTGCTTCTGAACTCATCAAAGTACTTGTTCAGAACATCAGGGTAACCAGTTGCAACTGCTTGTAGGCTCTCTTTGATCTGCTTGGTAACCAGTTGGTCGGCAGACCACTGAATATCTCCAACTCCTGGGAATTAACCTTGGAAGTAGAAGAATAACCCTACCAGTAGTTGTCCAAACTTGAATCTTAGTGCATTATCCTGTTTGATTGACTTAAGATTAAACATAAGTTGTCTTTGCATACAGGTGCATAGGTCAAACGATGCATCTTCTTTAATCATCTAGTAAGTGACATTTAACACTGCAACAGATACAGAGTTAATTCTATTGGCAGAGAACGTCTGGTAGCCTATCACCATGCAGGCATACTTAACCAGATCATCCTTGATTGAGTTGACAGTCATGCCACGTGAGTCACTCACTGAACCGATGAGCTTGGACATTTCAGTCTTGCTGACCTTCCTTAGGGCTGGCACTTCCCCTATATTGTAGAAACCGGTGATGACCTGAATAGCTTGTGGTGTGATATCATGTGTTCCCTCAAGATACATCTTGTCACCATGAACTCTGCTCAAAATGATCCGAATGTGGTCATCTATGAAATCCTCTAGGAAGTAAACCGCATTGTGAAGCTTTTTCTTCTCCAAGATGCTATACTCTGGTTTGATCTTTTTATCCTTCCCACAAAATAGACCTAGCTGAGAATGGATCACAAGAGACCCTAGGTCTTCAATCTTGCAATCTATGTAATCTAAAATCCCTTCTTCTACTATAACACCAGCTAGTACTTGAGACAAGACATTATATTTCGATTTTCTTTGAATGAAATCCATAGAATTGACAGTTGCACTAGAACTATCATGAGATGCGGAAGCCATGACAAAATAGAAAACTCAAGAAGTATCTTTCAGAAATCAAGAATTTAGGGCTTGCAAATTCCACTTTGCCTTCCACTTCGTCAGTTGTTGAATCATTGCTTTGAGTTCTTCTTTTGATGATTTGAAATTTGCTTCTTAATCTTCTTCAAGGTTTCAAGATTTCTTTGACTCACAACACAAATCACTTTTTCTTCGCTCTGCACTTGAAAAACTTCTTTTCTCTAAATATGATAGTGAGAAATGATTTAAAAATTCCTTTTAAACATATTCCTCACCAACCGTAATAAATGTTCCATCATTAGGGTGTAAACCCTGATTTGCCTGTTACCATTTTCAGTCTTCTGCCAAATGACAGGTATCACCTACAGGTTAAGGTCAATTACTGGTGTAAACCGGGGGTTTGTAGTGTTTCACCATTTGCTCCCCCTAAGCTTTTCTGATGCTTAGTTTGCCGGTTCTGACATTTCCACACTAGGTGCAGAAACCGGTTCTTCTTGCAACACTGTTGGTTTCTTCTTCCAGGTTTTGTTCATATCCGCTTGAATAGTGTCAATATAAATCTTTCCTTTCAGAGTGACCGGTATGTCATCTGTTATGTTCTTTCTTGTTCTGCAGAATCTGGCAATGTGACCCAGTTTGTTGCAATGATAGTCGACCATTCCAGGTGCTCTCCAAGGTCCATTATTCATGTTACCATTCTTCCTCCTGCATGTTGCAGCAATGTGACCATGATCATGACAGTTGAAATAGTTTTCTCTCCATCTGGTTGCTGCTTGATAGCCACCGCTTCTTGACCAATGATTGAAGGCATTAAACCGATTGTGATTCCAGTTCACAAAAGGTTCAAGACCAACTCCTTTAGTCCTCTGAGGATATCTTCCAGTGTTGTTCATAACATACCTACATTCAAATGCTCTATGCCCAAACTTATTGCATGCACAATAGTTACCATTGACTCTATAGGATCTAGGCTTATCATTTAGAAAATAAGGAAAATTATTGTAAGCCTTACTCCTACACACATTGGCAGTATGTATTTCTTTAAGACAGTTAAAGAAAATAGGTTTAAACTTTTGCTTACCTTTATCCTTTGATGCCGGTTGTTTCTTTGATGCTCCAGCATTTTTACCAGAGGTCTTAGCTTCCTCATGGCCAGAATAACCAAGTCCATCAATATTCTTGACAGGTTTGGCAGATTCAAGCTTTTGCTCTAGCTTAACAATACTCTTGTTGAACTTAGCAAGTATTTCCTTTGACTCAGAGAGTTCTTTGGAAATAGCAGCATTTGTTTCCATCAGGTTTTCATTCTCAGAGATGGCAATGTTTAGTTCTCCTTGCATGTCTTCCTTTTCCACTTTGCTCGAATGGAGTTGAGCAGTTAGGGCACTGATCTCTTGCTTCAGCTTGGAGTTTTCATGATCTTTGTCTTTGACCAGATCTTTAGCTTTCCTCCGATTCTCAAGCTCTTGACACATTCGAATAGTTAGTCCTTCCAGTTCTTTTCTCAAGTTAGAATTGGATTCATTCAGCTTTTCTACTTCTTGAATCAGGGCTTCCATGTCTGCTTCATTAGAGGAACTATTTTCAGATAGCTCCATCAACTTTTCAGCATGTTCTCTCCTTTTTGCTTGAGATGCCTTATATTTGACCATAAGATCATCATAGGCTTGCTCAGATTGAGTGAGCCGATGAGTAAGTTCCCTCAATGTGTATTCCCCCATATCTCTTTCTAAGTGGTTAAACTTATAGAAAGGTAGGCTCTGATACCAATTGATGAATACTAAGAGGGGGGGTGAGTTAGTATGCCAAAAATCTATGTAGTTAAACACTTTTCTCAACTAACAATAAACCGGTAAAATAGTTTAACAGACAAACTAGTTAGCACACATGCAAACCAAATAGAAAATAATGCATTCACCCACAGAAGCACAAACACCATAACACAAGAGATTTTGATGTGGAAACCCAAATGGGAAAAACCACGGTGAGATGGAACTCACAAGTAACTATCTATAGAATAGGAACGAGACCCATTAAGGTCATACAATATTCTTTACCAAAACAGATCGTATTAGGAATCTCAATCTCTGTTAGGAGATAAGTCTGATTAAAGACTACCTTGCTAGAGGATTTTAGATCCACAGATGTGAACCAACTTGTTAGAGGATTTACAAAAGGCTTTTGGGCCTACTCGGTTAAGGGCTTTAGACTTGTCGAAGATGTGAGTAATCAACAAATGAGTGATCTAGCTAATAGCACTGATTGCTTGGTTAGATCCCTGATAGCTCATTCCTAATGCATTCCAGCATTACTTCAGTCTTCTACACATTCATACTCTCTCTAAATCATCAACCACCTTAAACCCTCACAACTACCTAAAACCCTAGACATGATGTCCTTTTAAAGGAATCTGATTTCATGTCGGTCCAATAGGATTACAATACAATTTCCTAGGTTCAATGAATCTATACATATTCTGTAACATGACATAAAAAGAACCTTTGAAGTGTCGGCACCGTCAAAAAATCGGTGGATGGTAACTCATCACAGAGTATTACCGGTTCATACAAAATATCGGTTGCCGGTTTGACAAAAAAGAAGACTAGGAAATATGTGTTCTGCCACTTTGATCCTTCATACTTCTTGAGATCCTCAAACTGCTTGGGGTCAACATACCGCTTCAGATCGGTAAACACTTTCTGCAAAACACCAATAGTCTAAGGACTATAATGCATCATACCAGTTGGAACAAGTACCGGTTGAGCTTTAACTTATTCATACCGAAGTGATCTCAATGCAAGTGTGTGTCCATCAATGACAATCACAACATAATCATAAAAAATGCCAACAAGAAAGTCCGCCTTGAAGGAGTTAAGGTGTAAAGAAACTAGCAAAGTCCACTTTGCTAGTAATGCAAGTTGATTTCAAAGATTATGATTGAAGATGCTCAAAAGTCTGCCTTGCCAAGGTATGATGGTGCCATGCTTCCAAACTCCACCCATGAAAGAGGTCTAAGGAGGAAAGAAAGTCTACCTTAGGGTGGGAAGATAGCAAGTGTTATAAGTCTCAAAGTCCACCTTGGAAGACATGCAAAGTGAAGAAAGTCCACCCTACTTGGACATGCAAGATAATTTCAAAGTGAAGAAAAATTTCATCGTATGAGATGATGGTGAGTGGTGTGCAAGCCTCTCAAAATTCTACCTAAGGTGATGAAGGAAGATGCTTATCACTCCAAACTCCGCCTAGAAGTTGGTTTCAAAGAAACACTTAAACTTTGCCCTTGGTGATACTTCAAAAGTACGCCTTGAAAAGTATGATGTATAAAGTCTGCCCTAT
Organism: Cryptomeria japonica; assembly: GCF_030272615.1. Classification (NCBI taxonomy): domain Eukaryota; kingdom Viridiplantae; phylum Streptophyta; class Pinopsida; order Cupressales; family Cupressaceae; genus Cryptomeria; species Cryptomeria japonica. The sequence continues at coordinate 618,066,469 of NC_081415.1, forward strand.
GCTACATGGCTCTTATCCTTCATATTGATGGAAGTTAGCCGAAAATTGAAACAAGTTAGAAACATGACCAACAAAGTCCGCCTTTTGGGAAATGTGATAAAGTTAAGACATGAAGTGCACATAAACATAAGGAAATTTCCCACTCTATAAAAGTCTGACTTTGCCTTGCAACACAATGAGAAACAAACTTCATGAAGTTTGCCTAAGTCAAAGGTGAAGCCAAAAATACTTGCTAAGTATTGAGGAAAGGAGAATACTCCTTGGTGATGTCATCCAAATATTCATAAGATTCGAACTAAGTTCCAAATTAGAAAGTTTTAAAATCCGATATTTGAAGATCAAATATGAAGTGGAAAATCAAATTAGAAAGTTGTAAAATTAATAATTCGAACTTAAGGAAGATGACATTGCAACTCAAAATCAAATTGGAAACTTTCTCAAGGTTGAAATCAAATTATAAACATGAATTGGAAAAGATCTGTCTGTTTCTAATTGCAATAAGATCTGTCTGTTTCTAATTGCAAATTCAAACTTCATTACAAATACCTTCTTCACTTCTTCATTCTCACACATAAGGTTCAAACTTTCTGAGCAAGTTAAGAGTAATATTTGTTAGCATTTGGCATTATAATAGACAAGGGGAGATTGTTGGCATTTCAATAAGGATATTGAGAAGGTTGTTGATGATTATGGATAAAATTGATTAAGGATGTTTACTGTCTTAATATTATTATTTTGTCATTGATGTCAAGAAATTGATTTTCTAATTCAGTATGATGTTGCCATATCTTGAGAAGTATGATTTGATGAATATAAAGATGTCGGTAAAAGACCGAGATAGAATATGATGGATAAGGGGAGAAATAAGTTATTCAATGGGCAACTATTATCGAGTTAGACAATGATGAGATCATGATGATTAGATTGTTTTGATATCCTACATATGTTATTGATTGAAAGGTTAATACTATACTATGTTACCGAGCAAGGAACCTAGTCGGTAAACCCTAAGGTTATCGCTATCGGTTAATGAAGGCAGAATGTCTACTGAGTGAAGTTTAGTATTTACCGAGTTGCAACCGAGTAATAACAGAATACATTAAATGATTACATGCATTATTTAATGAAGGAAGTTGATGAGCTGGCTATGATTAAATGATTGGTATGCCGTGAATGAAGTTTGTTAAAGAATCTATGGCAAAGGAAAATTGGTAGGAAGATCTACAACTTAGATTGAACTGCAATACCCTAGCACAAGTTCTAAGAAATGTATGCAAGTTCCAAGGCAAGGTAAAACATTTTTAGATCGAAGGATACATTGAACTTGTACAAAGTTTGAAGATTTGATGGCTATGATTGATCATGGGAAATGTGATCAAGGAGATTAAGCGGTTGGTGAATTGTTTATAAATAGGGAACTTTTGATAAACAATGTATGCAGGAAAGTGTATGCACAGGGATGCTACATAGTGATTACCGAGCACAGAAGCTTGAAGACCTATTTTGAATAACAGAGTATAGAGCCCAAAAGATGGACAAGATTAGTTTATGTCTATATTGTATTGAGCAAATAAGAATCTGCTTTAGCATTTTAGATGTGAAGTTGCAGATAGATTTTTATTACTATTATTTTATGAAGTGATAGAAAATCTCTTAACCGAGTGGACTTAACAGTCTTATTTGTAAAACCCTCTAGCAAGGTGACATTCTGATTAAGTGTTTGAAATCCTTTAACAAGGTCACTTCTAGCAAGGTGAAGATCCTAACAGATCTGAGGGAAATCCCTTAACCGGGTCACATCTAGCAATGTGTTTGTAATCTTTAACAGGATTTGCTTTTAACCGAGCATACTCTAGAAGAGTATATTTCTTAGTGGGTCCGAAATCCCACAGTGGTTTTTCCCTATTTGGGTTTCCACGTTAAATATGGTGTTATGAGTGTTATGATGTTTATATGCTTTTGAGTTTGCATGTTTAGCAGTTTTGGTTATATTACTAAAGTATATGTTACCGAGGTTGAATCTGATGTTTTTATGGAAAATTAAGTTTGTATGATTCACCCCCCCTCTCATCTTATTAGCTTGGCATCTGCACTTATCTTTAAGTATCAGAACTATCAATTGGTATCAGAGCTTTGGACTCCAAAAGAAAAAGTTTAAAGGTACTTGAGGAAAAGATCCAAAGATGTATAAGAGGGATGCACCAAAGCTGAACAAGTCAAGTTTCTCTACATGGCAGAAAAGGATGAAGCTACACCTATAAGGAGTTGGAGAATATGCTGTATATTATCTGGAGAATGATTTCATCACACTGAGCACCTATCCATTGACAATGGAAGAGATGAAGGCAAAGCAAGAACATATCCAAGCAATGATTGAAATAACATCTGCATTGACTGATTCAAAGTTTAATGATCTAGAAGGCTGCAATGATGCAAAGGCAATGTGGGACGAGCTCATATATGTGTATGGAGGAGATGAACATGTTCAAAGAGAAAAGTGGATAGTCTAAGAGGACAACTTGAATCTATGAGGATGAATGAAGGTGAGAACATAACCCAGTACAGTACAAGACTAAGGAGATTGTCAATCAAATCAAAGGAGCAGGTGGAACTATTGAAGAAAAGGATATAACAAGTAAGTTGTTAAGAACCCTTCTACCGGCCTATGCAATTCGAGTTTCTGCAATCAATGAATTGAGGTCTATACTTGATATGCCAGTTTCTTTAGATGCTACTATTGGTAAGCTACATGCATTTGAGTTAAGTAACTTTGATAACAGTGGGCCATCGGTAAATAAACTTGAATCTGCATTTAGTTCTTTTCATATTGGTGAATTTGATGATTACAATGATAGAATGAGTAAGTACACTAAAGGGGATCACAGTGGAGCAAGTGAAAGATTTCGCAAGAACATGGAGGAAGTACACAAACTGTATGAGGAAATTAGAAAGCAAGAAGAGTTTGAAGCACTATTAGCCAGAAGGTTATCAAGAGGCAAAGGTAAGTATAAAGGAAAACTACCTTTGAAATGTTTCAATTGTGATAAGATAGGACATATGGCTTCTAACTATCCTGACAAAGATTCTACTGAAAAGAGAGATTACCGAGATGATAGACATAAAGATAATCATTACAGAGGATGTTGAGACTTCAGAAGAAGAGATAGAAAGTCATGCTTAATAGCCAATGAGGAATCCAATGATGATAAATCAGATGAAACTGATACAGAGGAAGTAGTTTATGTGGCCATCAAAGATGGTACAGATGAAGAAAAAGCCCTTATATCTCACATAAATACTAATGATTCTTGGATCATAGATAGTGGATGCTCACATCACATGACAGGTGATAAACACAAGTTTGTTATGTTAGAAGACTATGATGGAGGCTATGTAAGATTTGGTAATGATGCACCATGTCCAGTAAGAGGTAAAGGATTCATAACACTTCTTGACAATGCAAGATGCAATGATGTTTATTGGGTTGAAGGTTTAAAATACAATTTGTTGAGTGTAGCACAACTAAACAATACAGGATACCAAATAGAATTTCAGAAAGGAATTTTCAAAGTTCATGACAAGCATGGAAAGTTAGCTGCTACCAGGACACAAACGAAAGGTAACACATTTCACCTTGACTCAACTCAAAATAAATGTCTGTATGCAAAGATAGATGTTACCTGGTTATGGCATAAAAGGTTTTGTCATGTAAATTTTGATAATCTGTTCAAAATAAGCAAGAAGCACTCAGTAAGAGGTCTATCGAGCCTTGAAAAACCTAAGAATGCTATGTGCCGAGGATGCCAGATGGGTAAAATGACAAGATCAAGCTTTACAAGTAAGTCCTACACTTCCAAGGGAATTTTAGATCTTGTGCACACTAATCTTTGTGGTCCTATGAAAGTTCAAAGTTATTATGGTGATAAATATTTCATATTATTTGAGGATGATTACTCAAGGATGATGTCAGTAATGTTTTTAAAAGAAAAATCAGAAGCTTTTCAAATGTTTAAATGGTACAAGGCAAGAGTTGAAAATGAAACAGGAAGACAACTGAAATGTCTTAGATCAGATAGAGGAGGAGAGTTCACATTTGATGAGTTCAACTTATTCTGCAATGATCATGGTATAAAAAGACAGGTCTCTGCACCGAGAACTCCATAGCAAAATGGAATTGCTGAGAGAAGAAACAAATCTATTGTGGATTGTGCCAGAACCCTGATGATTGAAAAGAAAGTGCCACAAATATTTTGGAGAGAATCAATAAGCATTGTAGTTTACACCTTGAACCAAGTACAATTGAAGAAAGGTACTTTGAAGACACCTTATGAAATCTGGCATGACAAGAAACCTAATGTAAGTTATTTTAAAATCTTTGGAAGTAGATGCTATGTACACAAGGATGATAGAAATGGCAAGTTTGATCAGAAAAGTGAAGAAGGAACATTTCTTGGTTATTCTTCTAGAAGTAAAGCATTTAAATGTCTGATCAAATCATCTAACAAAATAGTAGAAAGTGCAAATGTGAAAATTGATGAATTTGCAGAAAGAAATGATGAAGGCAATTCCAAGGAACCAGAAGATTATGATGAATTTGTCTATGTTCAACTGACAAGTCCTACCAAGAAAATTATAGAAGGAAATGAAGAGAATATCCAGTTACCGAGTGATGAAGAAGATCATACAGAGCCTACCGAGCCTGTATTAGCCAAATATGTCAGAAGACATCATGCACCAAGTCAGATTATAGGAGATAAGGATGATCTAGTGATGACAAGGAACAAACTGAGACAAAACACATGTCTGATATCCAAATTTGAACCGAGAATAGTGAAAGAGGCATTTAACAATGAAGATTGGATAAATACTATGATAGAAGAGATTGATCAAATCAAGAAGAATGACACATGGACACTGGTCCCAAGATTGAAGGACAAAAATGTAATCGGTACAAAATGGATTTTCAGAAACAAGCTGAATGAAAAAGGAGAGGTTATTTGAAATAAAGCAAGACTAGTTTGCAAAGGTTATGCCCAAGAAGAAGGAATTGATTATGGTGAGACTTTTGCACCTATAGCAAGACTTGAAGGAGTAAGAACATTGTTGGCATATGCTGCTTACAAGAATTTCAAGGTATATCAAATGGATGTCAAATCTGCATTTCTGAATGGTATATTAGAAGAAGAAGTTTTTATTGAACAACCTGAAGGATTTGCTGAAAACAATAATAAATATCAGGTATGTAAATTGAACAAAGCTTTATATGGTCTGAAACAAGCACCTAGAGCATGGTATGAAAGATTGCACTCTTATTTAATCAAGATTGGTTTTATAAGAACAAGTGAAAACAACAATATTTACATGAATAATGATGAAAATGGAATACTGATCTCAGCCATATTTGTTGATGATATTATATTTTGTGGAAATGACTCTCTATGTAAGAACTTTGGAAATGAAATGAGCAAAGAATTTGAGATGTCATTAATCAGTGAGATAAAGTATTTTATAGGTTTACAAATACTACAAATGAAATATGAGATTTTCATTACTCAATCCAAGTACATAAAGGAAATCTTGAAGATATTTGGAATGGAGGATTCAAAACTAGTAAGTACTCCTATGACTACCAACTGTAAATTATCAAAGAATGATGAATTTGCATTTGTTGATGAGACACTTTACCGATCCATGATTGGAAAGTTGCAATATGTTGTTCACAGCAGGCCAGACATAACACATGCAGTAGGTATAGTTGCAAGATTCTCTGCAGATCCTAAGAAAACACACATGACAACAATCAAGAGAATTTTTAGATACTTGAAAGGCACTGAAGATTATGGCTTAGTATATTAGAAAATAAATGACTTTGATTTAAAAGTTTATACTGATGCTGATTGGGCAGGCAACATTGATGACAGAAAAAGCACAAGTGGAGGAGCTTTCTTTTTAGGAGAAAGACTAGTGAGTTGGCTTAGCAAGAAACAAGGATGTGTTTCACAGTTAACAGCATAAGCTGAATACGTTGTTGCAGCATTGAATTGTACCAACATAGCATGGATCAAACAACTATTGGAAGGTATAAATGAGAAAGTTACCGAGCCAGTAACTATATTCTATGACAATACTAGTGCCATTAACATTTCAAAGAATCTTGTTATGCACTCTAAGACAAAGCACATCTCTATCAAATATCATTATCTTAGAGAAGAAGCTCAAGAGAAGAAAGTGGTGTTGGAGTATGTTAGCACAAAGGAACAAATAGCAGATATCTTCACCAAGCCACTACCAAGGGACACTTTTGAGTATCTCAAAAGTAAGTTAAGGGTCCTACCCCTATCTTCTACTCACTGACCGAGTTCAGTGAAAGCATCAATTTAATGACTCTACATAATATCTTTTAGGAGTTGATGTTGATTTACACACTTTAGGATGTTTTCTAAAGGTGTACAGGAAACAATATGGGAAACAATATAGAGAACAGGAATTGAAGACATAAATGCTCTGACCAAGACTAAGTTGACACATAACAACAGTAAATCACTTCATATGGGAAGAAATTATGTTTTAGTTCTTTACTTTTTTGCATTGTTGTCAAAGGGGGAGAAGATAGAAGAGATGAAGAGGAGGAGAAGACTAATGTATGGGGGAGAATTCTGATGACAGGGGGAGAGCAATTTCAGCATTTCAGAATCTCATAGCAATCTGAATCAATTAGTTTAAATCAATTAGTTTTGCCATCAATGCCAAAGGGGGAGATTGTTGGCATTTGGCATTATAACAAACAAGGGGAGATTGTTGGCATTTCAATAAGGATATTGAGAAGGTTGTTGATGATTATGGATAAAACTGATTAAGGATGTTAACTATCTTAATATTATTATTTTGTCATTGATGTCAAGAAATTGATTTTCTAATTCAGTATGATGCCATATCTTGAGAAGTATGATTTGATGAGTATAAAGATGTCGGTAAAAGACATAGATAGAATATGATGGATAAGGGGAGAAATAAGTTATTCAATGGGCAACTATTACCAAGTTAGACAATGATGAGATCATGATGATTAGATTGTTTTGATATCCTACATATGTTATTGATTGAAAGGTTAATACTATACTATGTTACCGAGCAAAGAACCTAGTCGGTAAACCCTAAGGTTATCGCTATCGGTTAATGAAGGCAAAATGTCTACTGAGTGAAGTTTAGTATTTACCGAGTTGCAACCGAGTAATAATAGAATACATTAAATGATTACATGCATTATTTAATGAAGGAAGCTGATGAGATGGCTATGATTAAATGATTGGTATGTCGTGAATGAAGTTTGTTAAAGAATCTATGGCAAAGGAAAATCGACAGGAAGATTTACAACTTAGATTGAACTGCAATACCCTAGCACAAGTTCCAAGAAATGTATGCAAGTTCCAATGCAGGGTAAAACATTTTTAGATTGAAGGATAAATTGAACCTGGACAAAGTTTGAAGATCTGATGGCTATGATTGATCATGGGAAATGTGATCAAGGAGATTAAGCGATTGGTGAATTGTTTATAAATAGGGGACTGTTGATAAACAATGTATGCGGGCAAGTGTATGCACAGGGATGCTACATAGTGATTACCGAGCACAAAAGCTTGAAGACCTGTTTTGAATAACAAAGTATAGAGCCCAACAGATGGACAAGATTAGTTCTATGTCTATATTGTATTGAGCAAATAAGAATTTGCTTTAGCATTTTAGATGTGAAGTTGCTAATAGATTTTTATTAGTGTTATTTTATGAAGTGACAGAAAATCTCTTAACCGAGTGTACTTAACAGTCTTATTTGTAAAACCCTCTAGCAAGGTGACATTCTGATTGACTGTTTGAAATCCTTTAACAAGGTCACTTCTAACAAGGTGAAGATCCTAACAGATCTGAGGGAAATCCCTTAACCGGGTCACATCTAGCAATGTGTTTGTAATCTTTATCAGGATTTGCTTTTAATCGAGCATACTCTAGAAGAGTATATTTCTTAGTGGGTCCAAAATCCCACAGTGGTTTTTCCCTACTTGGGTTTCCACGTTAAATCTGGTGTTATGAGTGTTATGATGTTTATATGCTTTTGAGTTTGCATGTTTAGCAGTTTTGGTTATATTACTGAAGTATATGTTACAGAGGTTGAATCTGATGTTTTTATGGAAAATTAAGTTTGTATGATTCACCCCCCCCCCTCTCATCTTATTAGCTTGGCATATGTACTTATCTTTAAGTATTAGAACTATCAATATTGAGAGTTATTTTGCAGGTTGAGAGTTATTTTGAAGAAGATTTTGCAGATTGGAGATGTTGCAGGGTGATCTCTTGCAGATTGAGTGAACTTTTGAAGGAGTTTTAATTTTTCAACCTCATTCTTATCAAGTATTTGCAGTTTTCTGAGTTTTGTTCTTTCTATATTCTCATTTTTTGTCTAAGGTGAAGTTGATTGGTGGGCAGACTTATCAAATTTCTCAATTTTTTTGAGTATATTGGAGGTGTCTTTATCAGGTTTATCTAAAATTTTGGTAAGAGGATCATTTTGGATTGAACGTTCTTTCTTTCAAGCATGACCTTCTAAGTGTTCGCAACTTTTTTCAAAGTTAAAAATGTTGAGAAATCGAAAGATCAAAGCATTTTGCCATCTAACCTTCGAAACATTGTACTGAAAGATATATTTCTAAGTTAATTTTCTTTGGTTTTGTGGGTCGCAGATGGTATTAGAAGCGAGATCATCATAGAGATCACAGCTGGAATTTCAAGCCAAACGGAGGATTGAGGAAAAGTTCATGGGCATGGTTCATCCGAGTGTGAAGATAGCCAAAATTGGGCTAAGTATGGGAAATGTTTCACAAAGAAGATTCTAATTTCCTCAATTATAATGAAGGCATGGAGAAATTATTCTCCAAATTTCAGGGTATCAAGAAGGAGGGAATGATCATAGCGAATGTCTGAACAACTTGATCATATCATTTCATATTTGCAAGGGGTTATCTAGTGCTTTCACCCTCCTCTCACGCAACATAAATTGGGGCCACAAAGAAGCAAGCATAGAGTCGTCAACAAGAAATTATTCTAAGAAATTCAACAATTTTCTTTCCGAGCTTCATGGGCCTGCTAATCATTCCTCTTGAACCAGGAAGAGATCCTAAACCAGTACTACAACCAGACTTGAATTTCAATGATGAGCAATAATACATCATCACAAAATTATACAGCTTATCTTGGAGTGTACAAAGAAATTATCCTGACTAGTGTCGATTGTGCTTTATCCTTGAAGAGGAGGAAATGATTGTTGATCGCATTGAAGCACAGATTCAAGGAAGAGAGCAACATCCATTTCTGCCCCAAGGAGTTTATCCAACTCTCGTACCTACTCCTACGCCCCCTCAATAAGATTAGGAGTGACTCGCACTATGGTGGCACCTTGTCATTTTTTGACCAGTCAGATTACTCCAAGTTAACATGTCCAGATTCAATGAACTTGACTTATCTGAAAAGGAAACTAGATGCATATTTTAGTGAGAATGGCAACTGTGCCACTTGTCATGTGCTCATTCATTCAAATTGATAGAGTTGTTGGAAACCCTAATTAGGGTTTATAACTTTTGATCTGGGTCCTTGATCACTGTTTGATCTCGACCGTTTATTATTTCCTGAGATACTATATAAGGCTACCTCCTCTCATTTGGAGAGTGAGGTTTTTGATATATTGTTGCATGAAGGTCATTTTTCAAATAATATATTGCATGTGCACTTTTTCTTAAGGCTTTGTAATCTCTATTGTTTGAGTGATTAGCATGGTTTCAATTTCCTCAACACATCAGTCAAAGTTAATTTAGATTTGCTTTCATGTTGCTAGAATTGAATGAAAGATTTGATAAGTATTAATTAATGGTGTATCTCTGCTCATACTTTTGGTGAATGGATGATTTCCATTTCACTTTGCAAAGTTAGTCTAAGCCTATCTCCTGTGTATGCCAACATTTCAATCATAAGCACAACCCATTGAAGATTGCACCCGCTTTGTGTAGTTGTCCTCAATGTGGCAACGCAAAGTGCAGTTTCTCGAGAACACCTAGTTAATACTATCTCCATAATTCATAGGTTTAGATCATCTTTCTTAAACCCTATCCCCTTTTTCCCTTTTTTTGAAAATCTAAATCCCAGAAAATCCAAAAAAAAAGAGAAAGAGCCTAAAATTGATAAATCCATCTAAGTCCAGAAGCTTGAAAGACATTTGTAAAACGTAAGTCCCCCTTGAGATTTTCAGCATACGCTACCCAAGTAGCTATCCCACTAAAGTCGCTTGTTCGTACATATAGACCTTGGAATCAACAATGATTTTTTAGGAGAGGATAGAATACTTGCGGGTATCTTATTCTAATGTTTGGTAGATGATAAAACAAACACCAACACTATGACACTAAAATATAAATGTGCAAGGATTGCTTAAGTTATCACATTATTTTTAGGATATGTAGAAATGGGACATCATCATTCATATGTAGCAAGTAGTTACTTATTTTAACACTAAATTAGAACACATACAATGCATTGCTTTCAGAATACAATAAATATTCATTGTTTCCTGAAAGAATGTAATGCATTTAACGTAAACAACTTAAGCATTGCATCTACAAACTATATTATGCAAACACATCCTGTTGCTTCTTGTGTTCTTGAAAACGTGTTGTATCCACCATTGCACATCATGCTTTTGCCCACATTCTGGTCAGTTATTATTGGAAGTAAGCTTGTCCTCACATGAATGTAGCAGATTTTTGTCTATAGGCTTAGGTGTCTAAAGTAGCTATGACTAGATTTTAATGTTATTGTTGGTACGTTGTAATTGGAGTTTTGATTCTTGTTCATTCATTTCAGTATTTTTTTGCAGACTGGCAGATGGCTCCCTATATAGAAGCTGTGGGTGCTCAGAATTTCTCCCACTTCATGGTATGGTCTAACTTCTGTTATAAATGTTTAGAACCTTTGGCAGTTCGTTTACCTTCATTTCATTGTTTGAATTCCCGATAACATTTTTTATGCCAAGGAAGTTTAAAATATTTGATTGTTCAAGGTATTCCTGATTTATCATTTCTCTTGTATTCTTTTTTATAATTAATGCTTCTACCAGAACATTGTCCATTAAGAAGGTCAATTACCTGATTGCATTCTCTTTCTATTTTGGAGTATTGTTGAAATTTATCATGCATCCAAATATCTGTTAACTTCTTTCTTATTTAGTGCCCTTGTGTATCTTTTATGGGGACAATTTTGTTTGTTTTATCCCTTGCTAAATTTACGTTCATCCAAATCAGTGTTTCTCCAAATTTTAGGGACGGGAGAAGAAAATTAGGGAGCTGGAACATGATGACAGATTTGGCTATTTAGCATATATAAAAACTATATTTGAAATTTTAATAAAAAAATATTACATAAACAAATTAACGAATGATGAAATTAAATTTTTTTTTTTCCAGGTTCTTACATTATATGACATTGTCACATTATAATTAATTTTAGTGTTTGAATTTCTCACTTTCAAGCCAACATAAATCGAACAACAAATAAGGATAAAGCTTTATTCAAATTAGAAGGGGAAGTTCCCATAAAAATCAAACTAAAACCCTAAACGTCTAAGCCTTGGAAACAAACTATCTTTTTGGTTCTTGGGCAAGGACAAAGCTCATTAGCACTTCTATTCAAGGTGAGAGATTTTTATTCATTTTATCTTGAAGACAAATATCTATTATAGCTAACACACACATAAACACTTTCTAGATAAATGCAGAGATTGAAAAAGGTGAGTATAACAAAAAGCTTAAACTGGTTTTAACACAGACAAAGTTGCATGGGCACGAACACAAATTCAAATACAGATACAATACTGGATATGGGTATGGCCATTTTTTAAGATCCCCCCAATATGGATACAACTGGATATAACATTCATAAAGACCCTATTGTCGAGTAATTATGTCATATCGTAATTTGAATGTTAAGTGTGTTAAGGGTCGGTGGTTACTTAGTGGAGACCCTCAACCGCTGGCTGCCCGAGAGACTGCTCCTGAATAGAGGTTGCCAATCTCCATGCACTGGCCTCTACCTCCACTGCCATTCTCTACATACTGGTTCCCATCTCCGCCAGAAACATCTCCATGATCTCTGGCTGGCTTTATGTAGTGGCCTACATCTATTGTTGTATCTCTCTCATCTCCTCCCCAAACCCAACAATGTCTTGCAGGAAGTCCATCACCAACTCTTGCTGCCCCTCTTACTGATGAGAACTACCCTCATCTAGGTCCACAATCTCAGGAAAAGGATGTGGCTGGGGTGAGGCAGGAAGGGGTCCTAGTGGTGGCATATGAGGCATCTCATAGTGATCCAACCACTCATCCATGGTGGCATCATCATCTATGGCCATTACGGTCACCGAGCCCTCTGTTGCCATCACCTTTGTGTGTATAGACTCCCTCGATATGATAGATTGAGTGCAAGGATGTTCGTTGTGAACCAAAGATACTGGTGGATCTCCCTCTACCACATTCTATGCCTGAACCACTGGTACGTCTCCTGTCGGGACTACTGTGGCAACCCTAGAGGGTGTCGACAATGGAGGTTGGGGTCTCAACTGCCCAAATCCTAGAATGGGAACAATTGGTATTGCTCTCACCGTCACCCTCGATGTCAGAAGGGGTGTCAATCCTCCATGCCAAGTCAATACTGCTGGCGCATACACTAGTCGGCCCACTATTGTTGGTCGCACTCCACCCATTGATAATCCACAAATACCTCTGGTTACGTGCCTAAAAGACACCGCGCAGCCCCTACTCTCCGACCTCTCCTCTGTACTAGGGGTTTTCTCTACTTATTTTTGGCTATCAAGGTGGAATGTGTCATGACTCTAACTGCTCCTAGAAGTATCATCAAAATATTTCCCTTCCTCTGCAATACTGTCATCCTCTTCTTCAGCCTCTTCCTCTGCATCTTTGTCAACTGTCTTTGTCTCCAACTCATTTTCTGACACTACTACGTGTGGTGGTCGCCTTCATTTCCTGTTGGAATGGGCTTCCCCACTACCTATGATAGTATCCTGGTGGGTCCATTAGAATATGTCTGGCTGTGAAGATTCCAACATCTCCCGAGGTTTCCAAACATGCCTCTCCGGAGAGACCTGTGTGTGTACAACATCAAGAAATAACCCTATGGCATGTAAAAATTTTGTGTCGTAGGGTCAGAAATTCATGAATTTTGTCAGACAATACTGCAGCCCAATTGTACACCATCCCCTTCCTTAGTCCTTTCATAAGTGCAATCATGGGTATTGTCGTGTCTGACGCCCTGTTGGCTCCAGTAAGTCTTCTTTTCATGACATCTGGTAGACACTGCCATTCTCCTGGAACAATCTACGATTTTTTCAATCCTCTGCCCTTAGGTGCCTTAATCGCTACGCATTCCTATTCTGAGAGATCACTTTGACATATCAGTTGTAGCAGTTGCTCCTTCCTCTCTGGTGACATCTTCATGGCATTCTTGTCTACTTTCTTCCCCTTAGCTGGTATGCCAAAGACCCTGGCAAAATCCTCGAGCGCCAATGATATTGTCACAGTGCTTTGCTGATAAGAGAATGTTGATGCCCTCGTTGCACTGTCCTATGTGGCCACCATCGTTCGCAGACATGGTTCAAAACCTTTGATCGCAAAGATGGGCATTTGAATTGCCCAATGCACCTGTGCTTTCCTCAGAGATTGCTTAATTAGATTATTATCTGGGGTCTCCAGCCACTAGGTTTGGCATACACTTCCACTTAATCCTTCAAATGTAACAGTGTCAGATGTGATTTTTATCAACATTGTCTTCTTTTTGCCCTTTCCTATGTCTGTTGGCCTTGCAACTTTTACTCCAGATTGCAATACTCTTTCCCTTGTCCATGTCTGTCGTGCTTGCTTCTGCCATCTTTCTTGACCTAGACAGTTGCTCTAACAGCTGCAACCATTTTCACCAGTCCAGCTTCCCTAGTCTTGGTTTTCCTAATTCCATTTAAATGATTATTTGAATTGCTGACAACACATAATATTTTTCAAATGCTGTTACTTTTTTCTACCGTACACCTTGTGGATTTTAGTTTTCTCCCGACTTTGTCATGTACAGACTCCCTGATCTATGGCACCACCTTGTACAACCTCCCGCACTCTATATTTCCCTGTGCGGATTTGCTTGTCTAAGTACAGATTTCCTCTATGTATGATTCCTTGTGTGATGTATGGATTTAAAAACTCCTACCTCCTGTATGAACTCTCCTTGTCCGTATGGAAATCTTGATTGCCTCCAGTGTATGGATTTCATCCTGCAAGGTGTATGGTTATTTGATCCTCTAGAATGATTTCTCGATTGTACATAATTAATCCCTGGTGGCAATGACAAGGGATGTACGGCTCGAGTTAATGTTTCTTCGTACGATGTACAACCCTTGCAAATTGCACCGTATGGATTTGATGTATCTGTACATCCTTCGATCGTACGATGCTTGGTAGTATAGTCCCCTTCGCCACCATTCATTCGTACTATGCTCCTCCCCTCCTTGACCGTACGGTCCTCTTCGTCTTCCTTTGTCGGCCATACGGATTTGAATTCCTATTGCCACCGTACGGATTTCAAAATTAACCTTCACTGTCTCCTTCAACCTAGCTGTACTGAATCTTGTCGTGTAGTGTTTTCGTACGGATTTGTTGTCCTCCTCCCTAATGGAATCTATATAGATGTTTTTCCCTCCTGTTGCCGTATGATTTTTTTGTGCCACCTTGTGTATGACTTCCAACTTGGTGTGACTGTATGGGCTTCAGAAATGAGATCCATATGATTTATTTTGGCTTTAAATGTTTTCAACTTTTTTTAAAAAAATTTTAATAAAAAAATTTCCTTTTCAAATTGTCCACCCACACTCGCCTCCAAATGAACTGGGTCATTCCGTTGTTGCCTACGGTGGTAGACTTTTAATTTTGACCCGTTTACCGTCTCCTTCATTTGTTGGTCGTCCAATGTGGACAACTTAATAGCTCCATTCTCGGCTACATTGCGAATTTTATATGGCCCCTGCCATCTGACTTTAATTTTCTGGGTTTGATCTTATTCCGCCTAATATACTTCAGCACCCACTGACCTGGACAAAACTCCATGCATCAGATATGCTTATCATGCCAAAATTTCTATCGTTGTTGAGTGGCTTTGGTGGCCCATTGGGCCATCATCCTTCATTCGTCCAACTTTCCCAGCGTGTACAGTTGCTCCCGCAAGCTTTCCATATCTCCTAGGCGGTTCTCAATTGCTATCCTTAGACTTGGGACCATGAACTCCGTCGGCACAATGGCCTTCTAACTGTACATTTACTAGAAGGGTGTCTGACCCATTGTGACTCTATAGGTGGTCTGGTATGCCCATAGTACGGATGACAACTTCTCTTCCCAATCTTCCTACTCAACTACACAGGACTTATAGATCATAGACACCAATATTTTATTAGTGGCCTCTATTTGACTCTTGGCCCTTGGGTAGTACGAGATTGACAAGGAATGTAAAATTTTGAATTTCGTCATGAGTAGCTTGACTACATGGTTCATAAAGTGTCCACCATGATCACTCATCAGTTGAATTGGAATGCTGTACCTTGTGATGATCTGTTTGTAAATGAATTAGCCGTACTTGAAGCTGAGTTATCCAATAGTGCTCGTACCTCAGCTCACTTCATGAGGTACTCTATCACCACCACAATGTAATGACATCTTTGTGTTCTGCTAGCCTTCAAGGGTTCGATGAAATTCATATCCTAGCGTTCAAACAACTCTTGGGCATGGGATAGATCGAGGGGCATAAAGTCCCGCTTCAATGGTTTTCCTGCCCTTTGGCAAGTATCATAGCCCACCACCCATTCCCATGCATCATTAAATAGGGTGGGCCACCATAGTCCGACCAACAATATTTTGTGTGTGGTGGTGTCTGGACCCATGTGGCCTCTTGCAGGCCCTTTGTGTGCTTCCCGTAGCACTCTGAGAATCTCTTCTTCCATCACACACCTTCTAAGGACTTGGTTAGGTCCCATTTTGTACAGCAACCCATTAATCAGTTGGAATGTCTTGCTTCTCAGGACCAACTTATGTCTCTTGCTTGGTAGCATATCGGCCAGGAACCGAGAAGTGGACAAGTATTCCTCTATGTTTGCATACCACCCATGGAGTGCGACAATTTGGAACAGATGTGTGTCGGGAAAGTCATCATTGACTCCCTCCGGTGGCTCGCCCAACTTAATCTGGGACAATTGATCCACGATCACATGCCTCTTGCCTGGCCGTACAATTATTGTGAATGTGAAATCTTGAAGGGGTAGTAGCCACCTGCTTATTCTGCCTCAAATTATGGGTTTATTTAACAGGTACATCAATGCTTGGTGATCCACATAAAAAGTGAAAGGTGTTGCCAGCATCTAGTGCCAAAATTTTTGTATGACATAGACCATTCTGAGGGCTTCCCTCTCGGTGGTACTATAATTATTCTCAGCTTTCGATAACAAGCGATTAGAAAAATAGATGGGGTGGTCCAACCCATGTCCTCCTTCCTATGCTAGCATAGCCCTAATGGCATAGTTTGAGGCATCCACATGTACATCGAATTCTTGGTCCTAGTTTGGATAGGCCAGAATGGGTACGGCCACCAATCTCCTCTTGAGTTCATCAAATGCTTCCCCCTATGTCCGTCTCCACACATATGGTTTGCCCTTCCATGTCAGCTTATCCAATGAGAATGAAAGTTGAGCAAAGTTCTTAATGAACTTCTGGTAATATCCTATATGTCCTAGGAAGGACTTTACTCTTGTCACGTCAATGGGTGACTCCATCTCCATAATTACCCGTACCTTATATAGATTAGTTTTTTATCCAACCTTGCAGACAATGTGACCCAACAACTTTCCTTGCGGCACCATAAATCTGCATTTCTTTGGATTCAAGGTCAGCCTGGCCCTCTGACATCTCTCCATGCATTCCCGCAGTGCCACCAAGTGAGTGTCTTCACTACTAAAAATAGACTAGTCATCCAAGAAGGCCTTAAAGTTTCCCACAGACATTTTGTCGAAGATGTGGAGAACTATCCTCTGAAATATTTCTGGAGCATTGCACAAACCAAATGACATTCAGTTGTATGCATATACTCCATCCTCCACCATAAAGGTAGTCTTTAACTTATCCTCCTAAGCTATCAAAATTTGATTGTATCCCAAGAAGCCATCCATAAATGAGTACATTTCATGGCCAACCACCTCCTCCAGGATGATGTCTATGAAAGGTATAGGGAACGGATCCTTGATGGTGACTGTGTTGAAGCACCTAAAATACACACAGATGTAGATCTAGTTGGCCTTCTTCTTCAGCGAGATCACTATCGGCAAGACCCACTCACTTGTCTCCACCAGAAATATGATGCCGACCTCCAGCATCCGTTCAATTTCTTCGTTCACCTTGGCTACATAGTTTTTATTCATGCGGTACAACCTCTTCCATATCGGATGGGCTCCAGGGACCAATGGTATCCAATGGACACACAGTTTGGGCGGGACTCCTTTCAGATCTTTGTAGGACCAAGCAAACAAGTCCTTATATTCCATAAAATTTTTGAAGGCTGCCACCTTCAACACGAGATTCCAATTGTTTCCCACCAAGATATTTTGAGGGGTTGCAACATTCCCTAGGTTTGTCTCCTTTAGGGTGGGATCTTCGTACCACATCAGTTTATCCTTTTAAAACTTGTACATCAGGACGTCATTCACTTTGGCATCTCCCTCCTTATACTCCCTGTATTCTGGCGGGAACTCATCTTTCTTGCCTGGCTCCTCTTCAATTTGCAGCATATGGCATGCAGGATGGAAGACTTCATAGTCCTCCATCTGCCAAGGGAGTAGCCCATTCAACAAGCCTACCTCATCCTCAGAGCAGTCTTCTAGTTCTAGAACACCTTCATTGTTCGGTTCCTTTTTGTTCTCATCCACCCCAGAATCCCCATCGGGATTGGAATTGGAATCTGAAGAAGAGGCCATTTCTTCACTCACCATTTGTGTCCGGAGGTCGATGATGAATTTCTAAACCCCCTTCTCCATGGACATCATGTTCCACTTCTAGTTGTGATTTACTTTGGCTTTAATCAGCCAACCTCTTCCAAGGATTATGTCATAGCCCCTTTTCTTCAAGGGAATCACCACAAAGTCGAGAACAAAGGGCTGAGTGCCAATTGTCACCTGTTGAGCCATGAGTGTCCTAATGGGTTTCATACCTGTTGATGTGTTTTTTATGCACAAGCAAACACAAAATAAAATATCAAGGTATCTTATCCTCTCTTGAACAAAATTTCCTGGAATGATGAAGATTTCACCTAAGGATCATTCGAGAAGACTCCAAGGTTCTTATATGTAGGGTCTCTATGTGTGGATAAGCTCAATTTGGTCTGATGTGATTATGCTGGAATCACAAGGGGACTTACATTCGAATGCATGAGTGTTTAATCTACTGGAACTTGAATCCTATCTACTAGCTAGAAGATAAAGAAACATCGAAAGATATAGGGCTCAGAAAGTCTACTCTAAGACCTAGAATGCGAGAAGATGGATGAATGACTAGTTGAAGTCCTACTAGGCTAGGTCTCACCATCAAACTGAAGAATTCAACACCAGCTCAGTGTGATCTTCTAGGGTAGTTCTGAAGATGTTCAAATCGCACACCATCAGACACTGATCACCATTCAAGATAATGCATGAACAATAGATGTGTAACGACTTGATATTAAGCTCATTTTATGCCAGTTGACCATGCAAGACGCCCTTACAATCAGCAAGAGTCTAGTGGTTTGGATTAGGTAGATTCCACGCGAGTGCATTCAGTAACTTCCTTCATTCAATCTAATTAACCATCATCTAAAATGAAGATTCAACAAGAGACCATGCATATTGCAAAGAAATGACACATTTCACCATAAATTCAATGAAAATGGAGTTCACTTACAATCAAGGCAACAATTTCTTGCCTTCTCTTCCTAATCTACTCTAACTTCTTGTAGCGTCGTAAATTGTACGCACTTGCTAGGGTGGTACAATTTCACACCTAGTTTAGCACCCGCCTTGGCGCATTTTGCATCTTGCATTGCATTTCCCCTTTAGCACTTAATTAATCAAATTAATTAGGTCTAAGGTTCTATTTTATCATTTCCCACATCATAAAGTTGGGCCCTTTCATTAAAGTGTGTCCTTTTCATTTTATTCTTCCAATACATCATTTAATCAAAAACCCTAATTAGGTCCTATTTTGAACTTGGGGGCTTGATTTTGGGGGTCAAAATATCTTGAAATCACCTGTAACTTCGGGATTCTCTCTAAAATCATCATATCCAACGGCCCTGAAAATTTGGTGAAAAGTTGTCGGGACCATGGCGCCCGGTGCACATGGTCCCGGATATTTTTCCCGAAATTTTGGGAGCACGATCCAATCATAAAATAAAGCTTAACCCCAAGAAATTGGTGGGATATTCAATCTCTAGGTCGGCCAAAAGACGAAATTAAGACCTAGGGTTTCATACATAAGAGCTCTCTTTCTTCATTTGAAAGGATCGGATTTTTGGCTTTCAAGGACCTCATAGGCAGCGAAAGAGCAGATCTTTGAAGACTTCAACAACATTCAACATCCTTCTATCAAGCATTTATCAATTTCATTCATCCATTTAGGGCTTGGAAGACATTGAAGAACAATAGGAGATTACCAACTGAAGATTGGCTTGTACTCCTCCCTTGAGGGTTGGGTATGATTTCATGTTGTTTTCATGTCTTTGCATAAGCTTCAATATATCCTTTATTCATGCTTTAGATCACTTTGCATCTTGATTTAGAGCATTTACATTATCATTTACAAGCAATTAGGGTTTACTTTCTAGGTTGCTCTAGTTTGCTTTCTTGCATTTAAGGACCTTGCACACACACTAGGTCTGCACACACAATACATTTTACAATACAACTTGGCTATTCGTGGAGGTGGAAATCACCGAAGCGGGGGTTTGACTAAGGCAAAACCCTATATAGCCGCCCAAACACCTTTTCAGATATAAGTGCAGGTTTCGGGACTCGGACGACGCCGCAAGTTGCAGATCCGGGAGAAGCAGACTGAGACCGACCTTCCCACCAAATTTTAGAGCAAAAGACCAGGACAGGGGCGTGGGGCGCCCTGGTCCTGCCAGGACAGGGGCGCTGGGCGCCCTGGTCCTCCTGACAGACAACATTCTCAGCATTTTTGACAGCTTTTTCCAAAGTGCAAAACAGCAGTTTTCGGAGTAGTTTCAGGGGCAGAATCAGGACAGTAGCGCCCGCGCCCCCGTCCCGAACATTTTCAATCAGATTTTAACTCCGGGTACGCATTTGCATTCTTGTCTTGTCCTTGTGTTTACAGCTTTCCATCATTTAAGTTCAATTCTGTAATCTTGTTATTAGTTCATACTTGCACTTTGAGGTTAGGGATTGAACTTGCATCATTTCATCTTTCAATTACAACAAAGGAATAGAAATCCTAATAGGTAGCCCGTGGCTCTCTCTTCCACAAGAAGAAGTAGCCAATTTTGTGATACCTCTAGGCTCTTTCGTATTCCACAAATGTGTGATTGAAAGTGAGATTAGGGCATGTTTGCTTAGTCTCGCTTTTTCTCCCACACATTTTGGTGAACCCGACGTGAAATCCAATCTTCTCTAATTCTGATTTATGTTTTCAAATTTGAGTGTTTATGCTAATTCAAATTTGTATTTACAAGTCTTAATTTCTTGCAAGATTCAAAAATCTAGAGGAAATTTTTGCTAAAACCCTAATTTTTCAATTCAAAGTTGAACTTGTGGATAGCTTAAATTGGATCAATAATTTCAAATCTGATTTAGGAACTCATTTGAATCATAAATTTCATTTTTCTAAATCTACATTCTAAGCACTTGCATTAAACATTTCCTTCTATTTTGCATGTGTTATCATTTGAAAGAGGAAAATTATTGTCATGATGCATTCATTCCATAGATGTGATAATGGGTTAGCTTCCCTTGTTTCAATTTTTCCTTCCTCTAAAGAACCTCCCCCCATCTATAACAACATTTTAGTGCCTAAAAGAGTTTCTACCAATCCCTTTGAGACTCTCCCATGCTCTAAGGATGAAGTATTTAAGAGTGATCTTGATAATTCTCCTAAAATGTGCCCTTCCTATTTAGCTATCCTAGAGGAAGAGAATGATATCATAAACACCTTTCTTAATGTTACTTCACCTTCCCTACATTATGCCTCTCTAAGTGAAAATGTATTGATGGACATTGAATTATTTTCTCCTAAAGTCGGTCCTTCCAATGGGGGCATGTTAGTGCAACAAGAGGTTATGAACACTTCTTTCAAAGATCTCCTTTCTAAGCATGAATCTTTGGAGAAATATGTTCATGTTCCTCCTAAAAAACACTCCCTTCATGAGGATCCTTTTGTGCAAGAAGATGACATTATCCCTACATTTCCTAGTGATGGCATTTCCTTTTCCAACAAAATTCCCACTAGAGATGATGAATTAATGATAAATGCTTATCCTTCTCCTAAAGTTTGTCTTACCCATAAGCATCCCTTAAAGAAAGAAGATGAAATAATAAGCAATTTCCTTAATTCTGTCTCCCCTAAAGATCATATTGAACATATTTTGAGGAAAGAGGATGATTTTAACACATTTATTGATGCTCTCCCTCCTAAGGATGAGGAATTAATAAACAATGTTATCTTCTCTCCCGAAATTAACAATACTTCAAACATTCCTTTCAACAACCTCACTATTTGGGATGAACCATTAGAAGAAGGTGTAGATTATTCTCTCTCCCTTGATAATTCCTCACCTTCCTTGAATCTCAATTATTCTCCCTCTAAAAATAAAGCATCTCCCTCTCCTCAACTTGGTTCTACTCATAAGGATACCCTAGTTCAAAGCAAGATGATTAACATCTCTTTCAAAGATTTCCCTCTCAAAGGTGAGACTTTAGAGAGTAATGTTGATCCTTCTCCTAGAGAGTTTATTCCCCATGTAGATCATTTGATGATAGAGGATGATATGACCTTTCCTCTTCCTACTAGAACATCAATGCCTACCCCTTGTCTCTCTCCTAAAATTGATTTAATCCATGATAAGATTTTAGTGCAAGAGAAGACTATCAATAATTCTTCCAACACTTTTGTTCTTTCTTCTAAACCATCCTCAATCAATTTGATACATGTGAATGAGACACCTAACAAACCTCTCTTCACTGTCCAAGGTGCTTGTCCTTCTCAAAATTCTCAACCTTTAAATAAGCCTATCTTAGTGGTTCAAGGTGGTTATGCTAATGATTCTTTTTGCACTCCTAAGAAACCTATTATTACTGTGCAAGGAGGTTATTCTTCTAAGAGCCCTTATGAGTATGCTAAGCAACTGACTAGAGAGAGTTATCATGCGGTTGCTCATACCTATAACACAAGAAACAATAGGCAACCTAATCCTCCTCCAGTTATCCCAACTTCACTTCCTCCTTCTCAACCAATTCTTCCGCAAGCTCCACGTATTTCACAAGTTCTTGGTAAGGAATATGATCTCATAGAACAACTTAAAGCTACCCCTGCTAAGATATCCCTTTGGGATTTGATCCAAACTTCTTCCGCTCATCATGGAATGTTACAAGATGCCTTGAAAGATTTGAATGTTCCTCCACCGAATACATCTAGTAATGTAGCATCTTTAGTTAACTCTGTGATGAATCCTAAAGCTCAAATTGTGTTTACCCAAGATGAGTTGCCTACTAGTGAAATTCAACAACAATATGATCCCTTGATGATTGTGGTTATCATAAATGACACGGCTATAAGACGAACACTAGTAGATAATGGCTCTGGCCTTAATGTGTGTAGCATTAACCTATTGCATAAGATGAATGTGGATAGATCCCTTATTGAGCCTGACTCTCGTCCCATTGGAGGCTTTGATAATGTGGCTAAGTCTTCATTAGGTATTATCACCTTACCCATCACAGTGGGACCTGTTACTTTGCCTACTCCTATCCATGTTATGTCAGGAAATCTATCATACAACTTGTTATTAGGGAGACCTTGGATTCATAGTATGCAAGCTGTCCCCTCTACATTGCATAGACAAGTTAAATTTATTTATAACAATAAGACATATACCTTGATAGGTGATACTAATTTTCAAGCTTGTTTGCAAACATCTACTTCCAAAGGGAGTTCTTCCAAGCCTTCCTCTTCTAGTGATGACTCGTTAAACAAGATACCTATGGATGAATCCTTACCCTCTGATAATCAAAATTCTTTGGATGAGCCTAAATCTCCTGAAGAAGATCCTTCTCGACTTGAGTCTACACATAAAAAGGCTTTTGATCCTGAGAAGGTTCTCGCAGAAGACGATTGGGGATCTCTTGATTTTAATCCCACCTTTGTAGGTGAGTATAGGGTTCCTCCTAGAGAGCTTAAACTTAAAAAGAAGGAAGAAACTAGAGATCAATGAGTCTTACTTGAACCTATGAGCAATAATTTTGTGGCCGCTTCTCAAACTTCTTCTCCTCACACCTCTAATTATGAAGAGTTTGATTCTTTGTCTTATGAAAAACCACCTTCTCTTCCTGAAATGGCTGATCGTTATGGTCATGGTTTTCGCATTTTTGCTAAGCATGGGTATCATGGAAATGGTTGTGGTGCTCATGACCAAGGGATAAAAGTTCCTCTAGAGACTAATTTTCACAATTATGCCTTTGGACTTGGCTATAATCCCTGCAAACGTACCAAAGCATCTAAAAGACCATCTCTCAATGTGAATGCTATATTTAGTAATGATGATCTCACTTCAACTAAATCATCTTCTACTTCTGTCAATTCTCATGCCCCTCATAAGGAAATCTTGGCGATGAACAAATCTCTTTATGACTCCCCTCAAATTTCTAGATCCACTTATGAATCTTTATCTCCTATTCATCATAAAGTCCTTTCCTCTAGGGATAAGGCTCTAATAAATTACACTCATCCCTCTTCTAAGATTTCATGTGACTTTTCTTCTTCAATTTTTATCATTTTATACATGTTTTTGATCTCACTTATAGTTGAGCATTTAACATGTCATATTCAAATACCTCATTTAGTCTATCATGTCTTTAAATAACATTAATGGCTATTATGTTGCTCATCATTATGTGACATTGGTAGCTCATTTACTGGGGGCTCATTGTCATTCATGATGGTACAATTTCAAGTGCAATCATATTTTTTGAAGCAACATAATAGCCTAATTTTCTTGTTCCTATGGGGACAAGAATGATTTCATACATCTCTTCTTTTGCTTATGTTTAAATCTCTCCCTAGAAGATTGTGTAAGTCCTTCTCATTATCCTTATCCTTGGGAGGCAATGATCTTTCCTTATTTTTATCTAAGGATCCACTTTTTCCTATTTCGTGGATGGTGTGAACATTATTACTTGATGTTATTCCTTGTATGCATTTGTTGTTGTTTGTTCAAGGATTCTCTCTTACAAGAGGTGTAAGTCCTTGACTAAAACCTCTTTTGCACTTGGTAAAATACATCCATAATGAATTCACTCTCCTAATTGGGTTAAAAAGAGCGTCATCCTTCATTAAGAATCACTTTCACCTCGCAAAAGATGGAAGTATTGCATTCTTATTCTCTTCTTTGTCTTATTCTAGAAGATGTTATATTTGTCTAAGACAATTCCTCTTGGGGATAGGTGTCTTTTGTACAAAGATCTCTTTCTAAGGATCTCCTTTACACATACTACAAGATATCCATTTTTCAACTATCTTATCCTTGCTTAAAGAGTGCAAAAACTCCCTTGCTTGGATCTATGACATTGTTGCGTTTTTTGGGGTATCTTCTTTTGTGATGAAGGTAGGTATCCTTGTTCTACTTTGCTTATGACATAAACATTACACTTTTTGAGCAATGGGTCATTCTTGGAACCAGAGCACAGACTCTTAGAGTGAGATGTCTCCATTTTTCTTTTATGCAAGGTGATTATTCTCGGAACCAGAGCACAGACTCTTAGAGCGAGATGTCACCCTTTTGTACTATACATATACAGGTTGTAGCATACTCGGGCATAGACTCCTATGAGGTGCTCCTAACCTCCCTTACACACACATGCATGAGGTTGAGTGGAACTAGCGGCATAAGGCTAGACTTTCTCACTCTCCTCCCTTACATGGATCACCTAGACAGACTCTAGGGGCTAGTTTTCCATGTCCTTTTCCCCATGGATCACCTAGACAAGATCTAGGGGCGAGAAGTCCATGTTTACATCCTTCATCTTGTGTTAGAGAACTCTCAAATCCTCATACTCTTTGTTGTGTTGGAATTGAGATGTAGTCCTCTTTCTTACCAAATGATTCTCCATTAGTTTTTGATCTCATATCAAATCTTCTTGTGAGCATTTGTCATCAATTTTCTTTAACAATTCGAAGTGGTAAACATGATACCCTATTTCAACTCACTAAAATTAGCAAGCCGAAACAGGGGGGGGCATATAGCTACCCTCGAATTTTCATCACCTTCCTTAGTAAGCATTAGGTGATTTTGTGATCTAACGTGTGTTTTGTAGGGTGCGGTTCCTAACTGTGTACTGCAGATACCGCTGGGGGCTTCGTTCGACAGACTTATGGATATATCCTTTTTCAAATAATGTTTACTTTTCTGTACTTTAGCTTGCATATGCACGTAGTATTCATATGACCACTAAAGTGGGGGCTAAATGTAGCATCATAAATTGTACGCACTTGCTAGGGTGGTACAATTTCACACCTAGTTTAGCACCCGCCTTGGCGCATTTTGCATCTTGCATTGCATTTCCCCTTTAGCACTTAATTAATCAAATTAATTAGGTCTAAGGTTCTATTTTATCATTTCCCACATCATAAAGTTGGGCCCTTTCATTAAAGTGTGTCCTTTTCATTTTATTCTTCCAATACATCATTTAATCAAAAACCCTAATTAGGTCCTATTTTGAACTTGGGGGCTTGATTTTGGGGGTCAAAATATCTCAAAATCACCTGTAACTTCGGGATTCTCTCTAAAATCATCATATCCGACGGCCCTGAAAATTTGGTGAAAAGTTGTCGGGACCATGGCGCCCGGTGCACATGGTCCCGGACATTTTTCTCAAAATTTTGGGAGCACGATCCAATCATAAAATAAAGCTTAACCCCAAGAAATTGGCGGGATATTCAATCTCTAGGTCAGCCAAAAGACGGAATTAAGACCTAGGGTTTCATACATAAGAGCTCTCTTTCTTCATTTGAAAGGATCGGATTTTTGGCTTTCAAGGACCTCATAGGCAGCGAAAGAGCAGATCTTTGAAGACTTCAACAACATTCAACATCCTTCTATCAAGCATTTATCAATTTCATTCATCCATTTAGTGCTTGGAAGACATTGAAGAACAATAGGAGATTACCGACTGAAGATTGGCTTGTACTCCTCCCTTGAGGGTTGGGTATGATTTCATGTTGTTTTCATGTCTTTGCATAAGCTTCAATATATCCTTTATTCATGCTTTAGATCACTTTGCATCTTGATTTAGAGCATTTACATTATCATTTACAAGCAATTAGGGTTTACTTTCTAGGTTGCTCTAGTTTGCTTTCTTGCATTTAAGGACCTTGCACACACACTAGGTCTGCACACACAAATACATTTTACAATACAACTTGGCTATTCGTGGAGGTGGAAATCACCGAAGCGGGGGTTTGACTAAGGCAAAACCCTATATAGCCGCCCAAACACCTTTTCAGATATAAGTGCAGGTTTCGGGACTCGGACGACGCCGCAAGTTGCAAATTCGGGAGAAGCAGACTAAGACCGACCTTCCCACCAAATTTCAGAGCAAAAGACCAGGACAGGGGCGTGGGGCGCCCTGGTCCTGCCAGGACAGGGGCGCTGGGCGCCCTGGTCCCTGGGACAGGGGGGTTGGGCACCCTGGTCCTCCTGACAGACAGCATTCTCAGCATTTTTGACAACTTTTTCCAAAGTGCAAAACAACAGTTTCCGGAGCAGTTTCAGGGGCAGAATCAGGACAGTGGCGCCCGCGCCCCCGTCCCGAACATTTTCAATCAGATTTTAACTCCAGGTATGCATTTGCATTCTTGTCTTGTCCTTGTGTTTACAGCTTTCCATCATTTAAGTTCAATTCTGTAATCTTGTTATTAGTTCATACTTGCACTTTGAGGTTAGGGATTGAACTTGCATCATTTCATCTTTCAATTACAACAAAGGAATAGAAATCCTAATAGGTAGCCTGTGGCTCTCTCTTCCACAAGAAGAAGTAGCCAATTGTGTGATACCTCTAGGCTCTTTTGTATTCCACAAATGTGTGATTGAAAGTGAGATTAGGGCATGTTTGCTTAGTCTCACTTTTTCTCCCACACACTTCTATTCTATTCAATATTCTAGCTACTAACTCTTAGCTATTCTAACCTCTATTAACCAACTATTAACCTCTACAAATGAAGAGCCAAAAATTTATATAGAGAGCTCTTTACAAGTCAATGGCTCTAATCGATTTACAATCAGTGGCTAGGATTACAAGATGGAAATCCTAATTAGGGTTTGTTATAACAAACTCCTTTAGCCAATGATAAAATTACATTTCATGAGAATGGACCAATAGATGTCTGGGGTAGGTGCCTTGAAGTTTGTGTTATCACTAGTGAGTCAGGTAGATTGAATCTGAACATGCTGAGGTGGAGCTATCTGATTGGAGGAATAGTGACTGGGATGCCACC
This sequence comes from Cryptomeria japonica, assembly GCF_030272615.1. Lineage (NCBI taxonomy): Eukaryota > Viridiplantae > Streptophyta > Pinopsida > Cupressales > Cupressaceae > Cryptomeria > Cryptomeria japonica. The sequence goes on from NC_081415.1 coordinate 618,094,347, forward strand.
TTGTCTTGCATTTGTGCTTGGTCAAGGAACATTGTATTTGTTTGATATTCAATGTTATGATGATGAGAAGCTAACTTTGATTAACTCTTCTAAAACTATTTGCTTCTTCAATGTACCTTTGCACTGATTTGGTTGATCCTCCTTCGTTCTTGATGTACCTGATGAATAGCGTACCTCCTTGACTCCCATGTGTTTGATGAGGCCTCCTCACGGTCAAGTCACTCCTTCTTCTCTGGTAGCATACTTCGCCTTGAAGTGCTTGTAAGATCCTTCTTCTCTGTCATCCTGTGATTTTTCCATGTAGTAGAATGAGATCTTTGAGGATGGTTCGCTTTACTGTTTGAACACTTGAAGTCATCCAACATTTTAGAATCACCTTGAGTCCTCCTCCATGCTTTTGAGGTGTCCTCGATGATGATGGAACTTGAATAGGCTTTCCTTGTCCTAGCTTGGTCCTCCTCCACCTTGATTAATCTGCAAAAGAAACAAAGGATGATTAAGTATATATGATATATTTGTTCTAACATGATATTCCTCACCTTAAATCATCAACAAGAAGGCTTTAGAATGAAATTTGCTCAGGATTCTCTCCAAGGACAGGCCCTATAGTGAAATTTGCTTTGGAACTTTTGGAAGGGTCAGGAGCAAAATTAGACAAAGTTGCTCAATTAGACCTCATTTTCAACCTTACCTTACCAAGATCAAATCATTTGCCTCCAAAATTGTTTAGGAATGGGTTTTGCTCAAGGACCTAGTCAAAACATTAGACCTCCTAGGAATTTCTCTCTGGACCCTTTGGAAGGGTTAGGAGTGAAATTTGCATTTTAGCTCACTTTTCATCATTTCTTTGCTTCAAATATCTTCTCATGGCAAGAATACATCAATTTTACACCATAGGGACAAAATATAGGCTTCAAACAAGGGGAAAAATAGTGTTTTAAGAAATTTTGCTTTGGACCTTGGCCAAGGATAGGACCTATAAGGGATTTCGCTTTGGACCCTTTGGAAGGGTCAGGAGTGAAATTGGTGATTTAGATTCAATTCTATCACTTCATTTTCTTAAATCACCATTCAAGGGCAAGTACATTTCAATTATTTCCCAACCATGCCTTATAAATCAAGATCTTGCTTGAACAAGGAGGAAATAGAGGTTATTAGGAAATTTTGCTTTGGACCCTTTGGAAGGGTCGGGAGCGAAATTATTCCTTTAGGTTGAATTCCAACTTCTTCTCACTTAATTTTGCCTTTATTTTCACCTTTCAATTCCTCTCTCATGAAGAGATCATTTATTTGGCCCCCAAGAAGGCCTGAAAGAAGGATTTCGCTCTGGGCCTTAGCCAAGGATAGGACCTATAAGGGATTTCGCTTTGGACCCTTTGGAAGGGTCAGGAGCAAAATTTGCATTTTAGACAAATTATTCACCTTTGTGATCATAACTCAATCAAATGAATGCCTAGGGATACCTTTAAGTTCAATCAACCCCCATCAATGTTAGGCTTGACATAAAATTGGGAGAAAAAGGAGGTTTTAGGAATTTCGCTCTGGACCCTTTGGAAGGGTTAGGAGCGAAATTTCTGATTTAGCCTCAATTCCATCATTTCCTTTGCTCCAATCCACCTTGAAAGGCAAATATGCTCCAATCTTCCCTCAATCATGCCATAGGAACTAAAATTTTGACCTCAAACAAGGAGAAAATAGGTGTTTTAGGAATTTCGCTCTAGATCGGGTCAGGAGCGAAATTTGCATTTTAGGTCAAAATCCTTCACCCTTTCACCCCTCACTTTCTTCCAAAGAATGATGACATCCTAAGTCTTCAAGGCACAAAATTAGTTCAAAAAATGAATCAAAGAGAGGATTCTATGAAAATTCGCTCTAGATCCTTTGGAAGGGTCAGGAGCGAATTTTGTCTTTTAGGCTTAAATCCATCATTTCCTTCACTTTCATTCACTTCTTAAGGAAAGAATATATAAATCTTCTCTCCACCATGTTCTAATAACAAAGGTATTGGCTTGAACAAGGAGCAAATAGAGGTTTATAAGAAATTTCACTTTGGACCCTTTGGAAGGGTCAGGAGCGAATTTTGTCTTTTCAGGTTCATTTCATACTTCTTTTCCTCTCAAATCACCTCAAGTTTGACTTATCCAATCTCCTCTTTCCATAATCAAGTCAATTTGCCGCCTATTTATCTCAAAACGAGGTCCTTCTAGTGTATTAGCCAAAATAGAGAGTCTAGTTAAGGGTTTTGCTCTAGGCCCTTTGGAAGTGTCAGGAGCGAAAATTGCATTTTCATGCTTAACTATCATTCAAGTTGCCTAGGTACCTCTCCATTTCCTCTTTGTCTTGTCATATTCAAGTCAACTTGCTATCAAAGTGGTGAGGAAAAAAGGTTTTCTAATAATTTCGCTCTGGACCCTTTGGAAGGGTCAAGAGCGAAATTTGCATTTTGCTTGTTTTTCCCTCACTAAGCTTCATTCTTCATCCTTTAATCATTAAAAACAATTCTTTGGCCTTAAATTTTGCTTGGGAATGAGTTAGCTTGTAGATTGGAGCAAGGTATAGTTCTTTATGAAGAAATTTGCTCTGGACCCTTTGGAAGGGTCAGGAGCGAATTTTGCATTTTAGGCTTAATTCACATTCCTTTTCACTCATCTTTGCTTTAGACTTGATCGTTGATCTTTCTTTCTGCCATCCATGACCACCATTCAATGTCCCTAGTGAAGAAATAAGTCTTTTGGGTAATTTCGCTCGGGACCCTTCGTAAGGGCCAGGAGCGAAATTTGCAATTATGCTCAAATTCCTTACTTTTCATCACTTCACTTTGTTTTACACATCAATTCTCTCTTCACTATGCCATAAGGACAAGGTTTATGAGGTAAATTAGGACCAATAAGAGAGGTATAAGGAAATTTGCTTTGGACCCTTTGGAAGGGCCAAGAGAGAAATTGGTGTTTTAGCCTTAAATATCACTCAAGCACTCAAACTTTACCCTCACACACGTTGTTCTCATCTCAAGACATGCTAACAAACCACCTTAAGAAAGTTCCTGGCCCAAAAAATTTGGATTACAAGGACATCTTAGCCATTTCTCCCAGGTACCTTTGGAAGGATAGGACCTATCCAAGAATTTCGCTCTGGACCCTTTGGAAGGGTTAGGAGCAAAATTTGTCTTTTAGGTTCAATTTATTTATTTTAACTCATTCCAACATGTTCACAATTCAAACATAGGTCATTCTTCACTCAGTCAAGATGTAGGGGCAAGCTTTGAGGTCCAAACTAGGAGTAAAAGAGGCTTCTAAGAAAATTCACTCAAATTTTTCATCATTTCCTTGACTAAATGCCCTAGGTCTCAAAAGGCAAGACTGCTAGCAAGATATAAGGACTTCCTCAAACTCAATCAAAACCTAACCTAGAAACAAGAGCAAGGACTGACCTAGAGAAGGCTTCCAAAGAGACCCTGACCTGGACCATCTACTGACCCACTTGTGTTCAAGGAGAGCTTGCTATCCTAATGAGCCCCCTAGCAAACCTCCAATGCAAAGGCTAAAAGCCAAGACCAGACAAGTAAGCAAAGAAAACTAACCCTAGAAAGAAAAAAGTATGGGTCCATATTTGCAATGGGGTGATGTGTGAATACATCACAACAATACCGCGTTGGTCGGCACCCACCAGGTTGAAGGTCGGCGGCCATAGTGTTGGCTTGCTCAATTTCCGCCAAGTCTCCTCGGGAAGTACATTCACCCCAGACCCTCCATCTATGATGGTGTCGGTGAGGATCGTACCCAATATCCCCATTTCCACTGTTAAGTTTTAGTGATTAGATTAAGTAGAGATAATTTAAACACAAATGCACAAAATTTACCCTGGGAAAACCTTCCTCTTGAAGGTGAAAAACCCAACAAAGAGGTTCCTTTATATATATATATATATATATATATATATATATATATTGATAGACAAGATGTCTTTACAATGAATCTGCTCCACTTCTTGAAGCTATATGATGGTATAGATTCTCCTAGACTGCTGTATACAATTCGTAGTGTAGTATTAATGCCAAGAGATGATCTATCTAATCAATCAGATTTCAATATAAATTTATATGTCTTAAAGATGAGAGCACGCTTTTGCACAAGGAGTTGATCTGTAGAAGAAGAACACGAACTGCTAAAGGATGATATCAAATTGTTGAAGGATGATAATATGATATGTTGAAATTATCTATTATCTAATTGCCTTGGAAGTGAGAAGTGAATTAAACTTTATACCCATATTAAGTGTGCTTCCAAACAACACGATCATTCCAATAGTCGGCTTCTTATAAACCATCATTTCTCTTTATCTTTATTAGAAATCGGTTATAATACAATTGATACATCTTCCAAGGTGGTGGAACATACATTAGTTATCTTTTAGTTAACAAACTAATTCATTCTAAATATGAAAGTCGACAATGTATAAAAGTCGAACAATTAAATGTGTAAGGCTAAAAGGCCCTTCACACATTTGATGGCAAAGTTGGGTCTTGTAGGATATGGCTGAAGCTATCCATCAACACTCCCTCTTAGCCAGGGAGGAATCCTTCTCGATATTTGAGTCACATAGTGACATCCACCATAGCTACTTTCAGAGAGTGAATAAGCACATGTGCTAAGTCACAGAGTCGCTCACATGACATCCACCATACCTACTCACAGAGGCTGGAACAAGGACTGATACCTCAAACTTTTCTCATTGAGAAGAATGCGTAACAAGGGTTGATACCTCAAACTTCTCTCACAGAGAAGAATGTATAAAAAGGGCTTGCACCTCAAACTTCTCTCACAGAGAAGAATGCATTATAATACATATCAAGTAATTACTGATGCTGAGACTCCCTCTCAACAAGGGCTTCATTCTCCACAACTCCAAGCTTGTCTCGAAAATACAAAAACTTCACTTTTGCAAGAGGCTTGGTGAGAGTGTCAATTGTGTGTTCCTTAGTACAAATGTATCTCAACTGAACAACATTCCTCTATACCATATCTTTGATATAGTGGTACTGAATCTCAACATGCTTTGTTCTATCATGGAATACTGGTTGACTGAAAGCTTCACGCAACTTTCGTTATCACAATGAATGGTAGTACTCTCCAATGATTGTCCAAACAATCTTGCAAGGAGCTTACAAAGCCACAGTACTTCGCGTGTAGCTACACATGCTGCAATGTATTCTGCCTCTGTAGTGCTTAGAGCTACAGAAGACTGCTTCCTTCTATACCAGGAAATCATAGTAGATCCCAAGCTGAAGCAGCAACCAAAGGTGCTCTTCCGATTAGTAACACTCCCTGCCCAATTAGAATCAAAATATCCTTCAAGTATCAGGTCTACACTGGAAGAGTATTTCAAGCCATATCCAATTGTGCCACGCATGTATCTCAAGATATTCTTGGCTGCAACTAGATGTATCTGTCTATGTTCACTCATGAATTGGCTAAATGCACTCACGACATAGAAAATATCTAGTCTAGTGTTAACTAGATACATCAAGGACCCAATCAACCGCTTGTACATAGTAGGGTCCACAAGATCTGAACTAGTTGCAGCTTCCCTCAATTTCTTCAAGTTAGTTTCCATTGGTGTAGACATAGATTTACAATCTGACATTCCAAATCTCTTCAAGATATCGATGGTGTATTTTCCTTGACTTAGGATAATCTCCTTGGGCCTCTGCCAAACTTCCAACCCTAGAAAGAAGTGCATGAGTCCTAAGTCCTTCATCTCGAATTCTAAAGTCAAATCCTCCTTGCACCTATCAATGAGATGATCTTCTCCTATGACAAATAGGTCATCAACATAAAGTACCAAGATCAACATATCACTATTGAATACCTTGAAGTATAGGTCTAGATTAGCATCATTCTTGCAGAAACCTAAACCCACCAAGTATATGTCAATTCTTTCATACCAAGCTCGAGGAGCCCGTTTAAGACCATATAGGGATTTCTTCAATTTACACACATGAGAATATTTCCCATGAATCATGAACCCCTCAGGTTGCTCGATGTAGACCTCTTCTTCAATCACACCATTGAGAAAAGCAGTCTTCACATCTATTTGATGCAACTTCTATCCCTTAGCTGCTGCAATAGCAATGATGGTTCTAATGGAAGTATAGCGAGCAACAGGAGCAAATGTTTCTTCATAGTCTATTCCCTCTTGTTGAGAGAAGCCACAAGCCACAAATCTAGCCTTGTACTTTTCAATGCTTAATCTTGTACAACCACTTGGAAGATACAACAAACTTCCCTTTCGATCTAGGCACAATATCCAACACATCATTCTTGAGAATGGATTGACATTCCTCATCCATTGCATCTTTCTAAACTTGTTGTTTTGAGGCTTCCTCTATGCTAGAAGGTTCAGACTCAATAAGATTACACATCAATGCAACATAATTAGAGAATCTCTATGGTCTTTTACTTTCTTTGAATGTGCCTCTAGGAGCGGCAAACAATTTTGCTTCCCGCAAAGTGTTTCTTGCCCAAAGAGGTCTCTTTCGAGACACAACAATATCTCTAGGCCCATCAGTGTGATCCAAAGGTTCAATTGGATCATCATTCATATTAGGTTCTTTAGTCTCCCACTGAATCTCAGGAGCATGATCAACATCCATGTCTTGAGGAGTCTCATCATCTATCTTCGTGTATGAACCCTTTGATTTCCTGAATGCAACATCTTCCTCAAATGTGACATCCCTGCTTACTTCTATTTGCATCTAACCAGGGATGTAAATACGGTAGGCTTTGGAGGTTTCACTGTAGCCCACAAATATCCCCCTCTTGCCAGAAGGTTCCAACTCGGTCCTTTTGTCCTTGGGAATATGAACATACATAGGACAACCAAAGATTCTCAGGTGACTGATATCAGGCTTGATCCCTGAAAAGGCTTCTTCAGGAATCATATTTTGTAATATCCGATGAGGATATTTGTTCTGAACATACACTGCTGTTCTAGAGGCTTCTTCCCATAGAAAATTTTGAAGATCTTGATCATGAATCACAGCTTTTGCAGCTTCAACAATAGATCCGTTCTTTGTCATGTCCCCTTCTTGATTGTCATATATATATATATATATATATATATATATCAATTATTGTTCTTAATTAATATATAATGATTATTTGAAATTTATTTATTTATTTAATTAATATTTATTAATGTTTATTACTAGTAATATCTTGAAATATTCAAATAAAAAATAAATAAATCTTATATTATAAACATAATTTGATGGAAAAATTGACATTGATAACAAAGAAGATTGTATGCTTACTATGTTCCGAGGATGCCTTACACATACATATGCAACAATCTGATTGTAATCCTAAACTAAATAGATAGATGCAGACAATACTATAGTGATCTATAAACAACAATCTATGTATCTAGTAATATAGATAACCACAAAATATGTATACATAGAATATATCATGAGGTTGGAAGTACATATGCAGTAATATATATGCGGTGATAAAATCAGTATACTGTATAGTGATAACAACAAATAGTGGTCAAACTAAGTATAAATTTAGGTGACAAAAATAAATAATATTATATTTCATAATATTTAAAAGATATTCATATAAATAAGATTCCTCTTCACTTTCTACGGTGGATGCAAAGACTGTCAAAACTGACATGGAAACATCGGAAAGCCACGTCTTAAGAGTCTTGACATGGTCAAAGTTAGTTGAAGATCGGTGGTAACCAAAAACCAAAGTCTAAGATCTTCGATAAAAAACAAAGGAAATATACTTATCGTGGTCAAAATATAAATCGCATAAGATTGAAGTTGCTTTTCTCCTGTGCGCTAATAATTACAAATCATTCTATGAATCATTGTTTTTTAACTAACAGTTATGAATAGAGGCAATGCATTTATGAAAATAAAAGTTTGATGGGAATTTACTCTTTGTGAAAAGGCAAGGAAGAATATATGTATATAGGGGAAAGGATCCAGTAGTTGAGCATGTTCCAATTGTTGTGAGGGTTGTTGATACCTTTTGTTCCAAAAATTGAACAAATAAAACTTATTGTTTGAAACAAAAAATATCAATTTTTATTAGGAAATGTACCAACAGTTGTTAGGAAATGTACCAATAGTTGTTAAGAAATGTACTAATATTGTAAAAAGTAACCAATTAGGTGATGCCACATCGGCTGCACAACTATTGGGGTCTCTTTTGCACGCCTATTGGTCTCACTTTTTTTTGGGGCTGTTTTGGACACCTTGGCAAAAAGCATGCTGATGTGGCATCATATTTGATGATGTGGCCCTGAAACCTTAGTTATAAGCAGGGGACTTGCCAAGTAAGCTGCTGTAAAAAAATCGGAGTGATTCGAAATTTCCAAGTAGGATTTTGAGAAGCGTGAAGTTAGGGTGCACGACTACTGGGTCCTTTCCCCTATTCAGATTTTGTTCCCAAGCAAGGGAGGATATAGAGAATAATACAATTATGAAAAAATATAATTTAGACGGGAATAAATGAATCAAACAGTAGAATAAAAAGACAAAAGAACTATACAGATAAGTTCAGAACTATTATTAATTACAACAGTAACATCCTTGTTCTTGGTGGTATGCATGGGGTGTGATTAATATGTTTGCTTAATATATGAAGTCTGATAAAATTCTTATGCATAATTTAATAATAATATAAATGTAGATAGTAATACAATAGTTATAAATATAGATATTACTATAATAATTATAATATTTTTTAGAAACTAATCTGTAGTAATGCATAATAATCCATACAATTAGTAATTATTAAATATGTAAATGATTTATAATGAATCGAAATAAAATTAATTATTTAGTATGATAGAGTTAATTATCCATTGGGGTAGATGAACAATTTACTTAGTATCAAATTGATCAATTGAACTATGGAATATCATCAATTTGATTCATGTTAAAATAGATATGTCTCCTAATCAACTTAGTTTAAGTCATAAGTATATTGAAATATCTTAATTATGGTTAAAACAAGCCTAAACTTGGTAGGGGACATTACATTCTTCCTTTCTGCAACCCCATTTTGTTGAGGGTTGTAAGGGAAACAAAACTCCCTCTTGACCCCTACCTCAATACGGAAATTATGAAAGCGACTTGAGGTGTACTCACCTCCATTGTCAAACCTTAAAGTTTTAATTTTCTTCCTAGATAAATTTTCTACAAGAGCTTTAAACTCTTTAAACCTACCTAGGACTTCATCGGACTCTTTATACCTTAAGAAATACATCCAAGTCTTCCTAGAGTAGTCATCTATGAAAGTTACATAATACAAACATCCACTTAGGGATGGAATTGACATTGGACCACATTAATTTAAATGTACAAGATCTAGTATTTCTTTACACCTACTTTCACTGCTATGAAAAGGACTCTTAATGTTTTACCCATAGCACAACCTTTACAAGTACCATCAAATTCTGATTCCCTTTTTATCCCCTGTTAGAAATTAATAACTCTGTCTGCAAATAGAGAGATCAAGGAAAAAGAACCTTAGAGAAACATATGACAAGGTTTTAAGAACCTTCTACACTTTGAACTTATCCAAAGTTCAGGCGGGTATACCTCTTGTGAATGAATTCACACTTTTAAAACAGATCCACAATAAACTAGTCCAAAACTAATGAATCCTATCGCCTTAACACAAGCTGAAATAATGAAGTAAAGCTTATGCTCATGTTCAATATTGATCTACAAGATGTAGAAAGATAGCTACAACTAATACCAGTGCCTTGTCGAGGCCACAAAGTCATCTAAGTTAAACAAGGATTTCACAATTAAACATCTCCATACATCTAATCACCTCGGCTTCTATCAAACCCATACATGCCTGACATATATAAGAATTTTTCCTTATTGGACTAGACAGTGTTCATCAAATTCAAAGCCTCCAACAAAGTAACTTACTGACAGAGGTATTTCCTGCATATTTAATTTCCCTCCTAAAGAGACAAGCTAAGAAACACATCCATTAAAGACTGCATTACAATCCATGTTCAAATGAATAACCCTAGATTACCCAAGTTGAAACCAGTAAATTATTTGAAAGAAAACCAGAAGACAACACAAATTCTAAGATCGAAAGTTCATGGTCTGTATATTGATATTAAATTTTGAAAAGGATTACAAAACTTAGAATATTCTCTATAAAACTAGAAAATCCCAGATATATTTCAGTAGAGTTTCTTTACAAATTCTTGCGATCATTTTTTACTAGTCCTGGTATCCATTTATAATAGCATGGATGCATACAAGATTCAGACCTTTTCAAAAGGTTTGTTACAACAAACTCCTTGATTGAACAAGAAGTATCAAATCTTTTCCACTTTCTAACGGCCCCTTTCCTGTGGTTGTCATTATGCGGCTTCTTCTTGAACCTCTGCATCCAACACAATATATTTTCTTTTCCACTCCTGGTACACATCATCAGTAGGCCATGAGTGATTAAAAACTTTCCCTTTTGTCTTGGCTAATCTCTTCCAAGAGTTCCTCATTTTATTTACCTCTGTATTTAGGAAACCATAGTGTGATTTAATCTTTTCTATCTCCTCAATTGTTCTGACAAATAGGGAGGTATCATTTGTGCTAATGATTCCCTTTATTCTTAATTATAGGATGGCTTCTAATTCATTAAGCCATACTTGTTTGTCCTTCAATTGAGTTGGACTGGCAAAACCTCAAGGAAATAATTCAAGCACCTGCTCAGTGTACTCTTTCTTATACAAGTTGATCTTCCTTTTTGCATTATCCCCTCCTTTTGCTAACTTTGCCAGGTCCTTTGTCATGTCACAAGTGAATTTGATAATGGGGTCAACCCCTACCTCATCATAAGATACACATATGAGTTCTAAGTCCTCCTCCCTAGGCTTCCACTTGTCCAAAATAGGCATTAGAACAACCTTGTCTCCATTTAGCTCATTCCACATATCTAAAACTTTGCTCATATTATTATACACCAATGATGATCCTATAGTGTCAGCAAAACTCAAAATTGTGTCCCTCACTCTCTCTTCATATTTATTTGCAAACAAGGTTTGAGCCTGTTTTAGCTTCTCCAACTCCTAAGGAGTGATCTCAACTGATTGGGAACTAGAAGGTGCAGGAGAAGGTGGAAATTCAATGATAGGGATAGTAGAGGCTATGCAAGAGAAGAAGCAATCATCAATGTTGAGGACTCACCTCGATGGTATTGACCTGCCAATTGGCTTCTCAAATTAGCAATAATAGTGTCACAGCTCATTACCTCTCCTTTGGCATCATTGTAAGCTTTCAGGACAGTCTCTAACTTAGTTTGGAGAACTGCCTTTTCCATTGCTTCTTTCTCTGTCACTGCAACACTGAACTTTGCAATCTCTAAGACTATGCTAGCAGCCTCCACCACTCCAGTATTTTGCACTCTCTTCACTATCATACCTCCAAGGTAGCTTGACTCCGAGGAATCCTTTTTCTTTTTATGTTCATCTCTTTTCAAAGACCACATGACCAAAGCAACATTATCCTTGCTGAAGGTTACTCCTTCCATGGGCTTGGTTTCTTTCCTGACTGCCTCTAGAACCAAGGCATCTGCTATATCCCATTCAGGGAGGATGAGTACACCAGCCTTTTCTACCATCTCCCTTCCTTTCTCAAGAGTGATGGTCTTAAACTCACTGACCATTTCTTGCTTTATTTCCTCCTCCACCACAGATGCATCCTTTTGGGGCTGCTCACCTTTCCTCTTCTCACATCTGGCATTAAACTTATCAATATTCTGCTTCCACACAAACTGCATGAAAGCTCCCGAGGTGACAAAATTGCTATCAGCTAAGATTTCCTCACTGGCCTGTTTAATGGCAGGATCCAGTTCTTGGCCTTTGAACTCATTGGTGGTTATGTTCCTCTCAGCATCTTTTGGCTCTTGAGGCATTCCATCCTCTATTTCATCATAAGTATATATTATCTCTCCAAGACTCCCCAACTGTAATAATTGATCAACTGTTGCCTGTTCATCTCCTATATGAATAGGGGATTGAGATGGGGAATACAAGGGCTCATTAGATTTCACTTCCTTTCCCACCCTTTGCTTCTTTGGGGAGTCCTGAATATCAATGACATCTTGTATTTTTCTCTTTCCTTTTGAAGTGGAAGGCTCCCCTATTGTTGGCACTAGCACGTTGTACTTGGATTTCTTATGTAAAACATAGTCACCCAGAGGGATTGCTTTAGTAGATGTAGACCTAGATAAAACTAGTCTTTCCTTCTCAGGGTTATTTTTAATCACTGCTTCCCTCTTCTCTTTCAATATTTGCATTACATCTAAGAATTAAGAATTTTGTCTTTTCCTCAAAAGGGTGAAAATTGGACAAAGGGTCATAGCTGGTGTCAAATTGATGCACAAAATCTAGAGCCTTCTTATAGGCTACCCATTTCTCTTTCTTCAACTCCTACTCATCCAAATCAAACTCATTTCTGATAAGGTCTTCAGGGAATTGGGATTGGTGAGGTCTTCCTTTGCATACTGCCCTTTTCATGAACATATTATTAAAGAAATCCTCAGGGTCAGAAAATCTTGACACTGCAGTGGACAAATGGTAGGGTTGAAAGAATTCCTGAAAGCACTTCCATCCTCCTTTGGTAATCACAAACTGGTGTGCTATAGTTACTGTAAGGAAAATGGTCCCTTTTCCTCTGTTAGATAGCTCTGTCTCTTGCACACTCGCAATCTACCTAAGGATTTCTACAATTCCCACTTTCAGTGGGACCTGATATGGCAACAAAAATGGAGTGCCTCTGAAACCATACACTCTAAAAATTGTGGAAACAGGGTACAAGTACATGTCACCCTAATTGTGAACAATTTTGATTCCTTCAACAAACTCCTTTGGCCTGAGGAACTCCAGAAGAGCTTTGGGGACCCTTGGATTCTTTGAACATAAGAGAATTCTAATCTTGAATGCAAAGCACTTATCAAACTTCAAGTAACTAGCATCTTCTCTGTCCCATGACAACACTGTGCTCCATAGTTGAACTAGCATTTTCTCCCCATCCTTTTCTTTCACTAGATCCATTCCATTGGCAAAGTAGTCACCACCCTTGAATAGAAACAAATGCATGAGAAGGGAGTACCATCCAAAAGGCCTATCCACCTTACCATTTTTTATTCCTATCAAGCCTTCATGGATTGCATCAGTAATATAGGGGGCATAATCAAATGTAACAACCAGAGAAGGATTTAAAATTTGAGCTATCATTAACATGTAATGAATTGTCATGTTCACTTTAGCATCCTCTCCAAAAATCTGGTAGAGTGACCAATACAATCCTTTTGCTCTAAGAGTGAACAAATTTAAAGAGAAAGGCTCCATGGTATTAGGTCCTACAATAGTCAACCCACTTATTTTAACAAAGAATTCTTTAAGAGGCCCATTTCTAAGGTGATTCCTCTGTGCATTGTAAACCTAAGCCAATGATTTAAAATTAATGGGCTCTAAATAATTGGACACCTCACTGAGCCCAAATACATTTCTGAACTCATCATCATTTATTTCAATGAGGGTTTTTCCATTTATATCCCTAACACTTTTAGTAATAGGGTCATAGTTGTGTGCAATCTGAGTTAGGAGATTCACATCCATGAACACTTCAGGGACCACCAACTTACCAACATCCAACTCCCAGATACTGTTCATTGGGGCTAGGGAATGCCTCATACTGAATCCAACCTTGAATACATCCAAACTAGATAACCCTATCTAAGGATCTCTAAGCCAATTACCCTTGTCATACAATCCTTCTCCTATTTTCAAGTGAGGGGCCTTGGGCACTAGTTCCTTAACCTTAGCTGCTATGTTTGTGGACATAGACAACTGTTCTAGGAAATCATCACAAATTTCTCTTTCCTGGTAATTAAATTTCCCTGTGAAGTCTCTTCTGGGTGCCATCTCAATGATATGCAAGTAATTCAATTACTAATCACAAAAATTCTTTAACAGAAAAAAACCACAATTCAATCAAAACTTTCAAGTAAATGGTAAACAAGATACAAGAAAACCTATTCTCGGCCTAAAGAACTCTGCTCTACGCCAACCTTTTCACAACAACTCTTCGAAATGATGCCTACATTCAATTGATGTGAGCGTATATATGACAATCAGGCTCTTAACTGCGACATTGATACCACATGCTTCGGCCATCACCTCAGAATTGAATTCATGAATGAATTCAAAAATTTCGCTCCAACGGATCATAACATGTTTGTGTTTCCATCACTTTCTTGTTTCGCCATTTCACGAAGCCTAAAATTTGCACTTCTTTCTCAAGTGAAATCACGCCAATCGTTAGATCCGAAAAAAATTGCACGGTTTTACTTTACTGACTATTCCTCGTTCAGTGATGTTCCCAGATCTCTTTCGCCATTTCACAAAAGCTAAACATCGTGCACTTTCTCCTAGCGAAACTGCACAGGCCGTCCGATCAAAAAGAACTTGATCAGTCTTTATTATATCCTGTGACTGGTAGTCAACCCCACTAAGCATGCACCAAGTGCTTAAGGCTAGCGGTTTTCGTTGTTTCGTGAACGGTAATAACCTTGCATCTTCGGGCTGCGAAATAGCGCCCACCATAGGATCTTTCTTGAGATACCCGCCCTTTAACTAACTTAACTTGTATGAAGTGGACCCTCTAACTCAGCACCATCCACCCTGGCAACCAGCGGGCAAAATAAACCAACATGTCACTCACTTACTCATTGAACAACTTCCACGAGATCCACTTCAGATCTGCCACATGCATCTGACAACTTGTCTTTTCACCTGCGGTCTGATCCACCTGTTCTACCACGACACCAACCAAATGGCTGCCATGTCACTTCGCCACTTCACGAAGATTAAATCTCAAGCACCTTCAGGCTACAAAATGGCACACACCGTCCAATCAAAAGGAACTTGATTGGCCTTTAACTTTAGTCTTTTGCCACCTTATGGAGCAAGTTTCCCTTTCGCCATTTCGTGAAGCATAAAACCTGTGCATCTTTGGCTTGCGAAATAGCGCGAGCCGTTTGATCAAAAGGAACTTGATCGGAATTTATCGTAGTCTTTGCTAGATGCCGAGGCCAATTTCCTTTTCACCATTTCATGAATGGTAAATCATAGGCATCTTAGGGCTATGAAATCATGCGCACCCTTAGATTAAAAGGAACCTGCTCACTAGTTAAGACACCTGATTAAACATTAAAAACTTTAGGAAAAGCTCAAAAAAATAATACGTTGCCAGGCCCGCCTAGGAAGAAATAAGAAGGGGGGGGGGACACTTCTCACGACAAATGGACCCTTCTTTTGAGTGAATAAAGTAATGCAAAATTTAGGAAAAAAGGGTTTTTTCTCAAACACTGAAGCGATTAAAACTTAAACCCTAAACCCTCTTTGGACCTAAAGCATCTAGAGGTAACAAGGCCATACCAGACTCAAATTTTTTCATAAACTTAGCCAATTATGGGACAAGAATACCCATTTCTTGAACAATGATAATAGCGGCTCTGACTCGGGATGGTTGATCACAAGATCAACACAAGAATTCAGAAACTCTTTGGAGAAACAGACCAAACACAAGCCCAAAAAAAATAGCAACTAAAGCAAACCTAAATATATACAAACAAGGACCTACTGCACATGGACATCAAGAGAAGTAATGTTTCAGGAATTGTCCATGCACTGGAAATTCCTATACTTCATCATTCATATTCTTCAAAAAATATGAGTCTTTTCCATTAAGATCATAGACCACAGAGGGGCCAATCCACAGTGACTCAAAATTTTTATGCTTTCCCTTATCTTGTCCTTTTGCATTCCATTGAAGGATTACATCACCAATTTGGAACTTTCTCAATGAGGTTCTCTTGTCAAATAGGTATTTGGATTGTAACTGGATCTTTAGATTCCTCTTGTGGGCCAGAGTTATTAATTTCTTACAGGGGATAAAAAGGGAATCAGAATTTGAGAACAACAGACCACATTAATCTGAATGTACAAGATCTAGTGTTTCTTTAGACCTACATTCACTGCTATGAAAAAGACTCTTAATATTTTACCCATAACACAACCTTTACAAGTACCATCATGTATATCATTAAGTTTAGAAATACCTTTTACCATCTTCTCCAATGATGGAAGAGCCTTGAAGTGAAGATGTCCAAGTCTTCTATGCCAAAGTTTGCTGGAACTGGAAGAATCATGAAGAAGAGCTTGTACTAGAGGAGTGGAGAGTTTATACAAACTCTAATGTTGATTTTCGATTACACGAGCAGTCTTGATGCTGGAGTTCTTAGGCCAAGCAAGAACTCTTCCTTCAGAAAATGCAATTTGATATCCTTTATCCTCCAAGGCTGAAATAGACACAAGGTTTCTCTTGATCCCCAACATGAACAACACATCACTTGGGTGTAGAGAAACTCTAGATTCAAGGTTTAGAGATGTAGCACCAAATCCTCTTACTGAATAGCGTGCATCATCTCCAATGATAACTTAAAGATTTGACTCCTTCTCCACTAAATCAGAAAGGTGCTCCTGATAACTAGTGATATGTCGAGAGGCTCCACTATCAATTAACCAAGTATCACTATCCATAGAAACATTGCTTGATAATGCTGATATGAAAAGAAAACCATTGGAGTTATTTTCAACCTCCTTCTAAGATGAGACTTCATTGATGTTTGCTCCTTGATGATTTGGTCTTGTCAAACAATCCTTTGCAAAGTGACCAAACTTGTCACACCTAAAACACTGGATGTGAGAGAGATCTTTCTTCTTCTTTCTAGAATTCGGTGCAGAATCTGATTTCAAATTTCTATTCCTTTTGAAATTGCCCTTCTTCCAATTCTTACATGTCTTGACAGATTGAGTGGCAAGAAGATGTCTATCTTCATTTTGAGAACTCTTGATAATTCCCCTAGTTGTCAATTTTGATTCTTCTTGAATACAATCTGCATGGAGTCGATCAAACTTAGGTAATTTGGATCTTCTACTTATGCTTTGACTAAATGGCTCCCATGAATGAGGAAGGCCATTCAAGGCTAGCATGACAAGGTCTTTATCAATCACTTGATCTCCAATTACGATTAGTTGATCTCTCAATTCTGAAATTTTCATGAAGTAGGAGATGACTAAATATCCCTTTGCCATCTTAACATGGTGGAGTTGCCGCCTCAAGGCAAGAGCCCTACTCACATTGTTAATCTCATATAAATCTTCCAAGGTTTTGAACATATCTCTCATAGCCATCATCTTGGAGATGAGAGGCACCAAGTGATCCTTCATGGAGTCGATTAATATCTTCTTTGCTTTGATGGCATTTTTTCTAAATGAAAGCTTCTCCTCATGATCTTTAGGTTCGGATAAATCCTTTTCTTCCATGAATTGAAGAAGATCATTTTCTTCAAGTGCAATGAGCACTCTAAACTTCCACAAGGTGAAGTTAGATGCGCCTTCAAGCCTATCTTTGACTTTAAGACCATTCACCATTTTCAAGACTTAGAGATACCACTCAAAGGAGAGAGAGAGGAGAGAATACTTCTAAGTTGTAGAGAATTTGATCACGATCTTATTTTACCGTGACTCTAATACCATGTTAAGTTTTAGTGATCAGATTAAGTAGAGATAATTTAAACACAAATGCAGAGAATTTACCATGGGAAAACCTTCCTCTTGAAGGTGAAAAGCCGAGCAAAGAAGTTACTTTATATATATATTGATAGACAAGATGTCTTTACGACGAATATGCACCACTCCTTGAAGCTATATGATGGTATAGATTCTCCTAGACTGCTGTATACAATTCGCAGTGCAGTATTAATGCCAAGAGATGATCTATCTAATCAATCAGATTTCAATATCAATTTATATGTCTTAAAGAAGAGAGCACGCTTTTGCACAAGGAGTTGATCTGTAGAAGAACATGAACTGCTAAAGGATGATATCAAATTGCTAAAGGATGATAATATGATATGTTGAAATTATCTATTATCCAATTGCCTTGGAAGTGAGAAGTGAACCAAACTTTACACCCATATTAAGTGTGCATTTAAACAACATGATCATTCCAATAGTCGGCTTCTTATAAACCATCATGTCTCTTTATCTTTATTAGAAATCAGTTATAATACAATAGATACATCTTCCAAGGTGGTGGAACATATATTAGTTATCTTTTAGTTAACAAACCGAAACATTCTAAATATGAAAGTCGACAATGTATAAAAGTCGAACAATTAAATGTGTAAGGCTGAAAGGTCTTTCATACATTTGATGATAAAGTTGAGTCTTGTAGGATCTGACCAAAGCTATCCTTCAACATCCACCACTGTCGGGTGTCTCCCGCTATTCACCACCAACAGCATGGGGTCAGCCAAGGGACTGACCGACACCTCTATGTGAAGTGTTGTTGTACGGATCGACACTTCTATGGAATTAGTGATGACTTCTCTTAATCTGGGCATGATGTTGATGAGGTCCTCGAGTTTGATTGGTACCTTGGTCTGTAACACTTGTCGAAGGATGTTTTTTTTGGATTCAACAGATGTACTTGTTAGAGTTTCCCAGGGCTCCTTCCTCATTTCCTACTCAATATTGGCTTTGGCTTCCCATACTTGTTCCTTCTCTGTACGGGGGTCAAGATAAGTAGCCTTCTTCGTTTGTGCTCTAGTGATGGTGAGCGTCTCCCTTTCATTGGACTTTTCAATTGTTAACAAATTTATTCTAGACTTTGGGAAACTCCTATCATCATGATCTCCTAGCCCGCACCACCTGCACATATGTTGAGGGGTGCCTCCCTTGGGACAATAACATTCATAGTGTCTCCATTCATTACAGGCTCAACACTGGATCATCGGGTGGCCTTTTGCATCATACTGCACTCAACGGTTGCTATTGTTGTTATTTTTTCCTCCTCGTCTATTGCTTATATACCTTCCAGATGATGTTGTGGTATTGGCCAATTGTTGTGGGTTAGCAACTATCATGGCTGTGTGTTATTACATATTCACACATTTCCCCACTACAAGTGGGGACCCCTACCTTTTTTTCTTTCTAGGATTAGTTTAGTTTGCTTGTTTTCCTAGTCTTGATTGTTAGCCTTTGCATTGGAGAGTTGTCAGAAGGATCATTGAGATAATAGGCTCTGCTTGAGTTGAGGTAGGTCAGTAGGTGGTCCAAGTCAGGGTCTCTTTGAAAGCCTTCTCTAGGTCAGGCCTTGTTCTTGTTTCTAGGTTGGGCTGAGTTTGAGGAAGTCCTTGTATCTTGCTAGCAGTATTGCCTTTTAAGATCTAGGGCATTTAGTCAAGGAAGTGATGATGATTTTGAATGATTTTTCTTTGAAAGCCTTTGTGTTCCCAGTCTAGACCTCAAAGCCTGCCACTACATCTTAACTGAGTGAAGAATGGTCTATTTTTGCCTTGTGAACAGGTTGGAATAAATAAAATAAGAAATTGAGCCTCAATTGAAAATTTTGCTCCTGACCCTTCCAAAGGGTCCTGTCCTTCTAGGGTTACTTGGGCAAAATGGTTAAAATGTCCTTGTAATCCATTTTTTTGAGTTAGAAGCTCCTCAAGGTGGTTTGTTAGAGGAAAGAGCAATGTTATTCAGGTAAGAGTTTGGATGTTTAAGAGGTATCTAAGGCAAATTCACAAATTTCACTCCTGACCCTTCCAAAGGGTCCAGAGCGAAATTTCCCCAAGGACCTAAGATTTCACCTAAGTCATTGGATGGTTGGGTAGATTTGCAAGACTATGGAAGGAAATGGATCAAGGGTTGAGTCTAAGGCAAAGCCAAGTGGAATAGAAGGTGAATTGAGCCTAGAAGTGTGAATTTCGCTCCTAACCCTTCCAAAGAGTCCAGAGTGAATTTCTCCATAAGACATTCTACCTTGCCCAAACCTATGAACTAATCTTGTCCCATGCATTTTTGAGAGCAATGCACTTATTTTGAGAAGGGAAGGGTGGAGATGAAGTCAATTTGATCCTAGAAGAGCAATTTCGCTCCTGACCCTTCCAAAGGGTCCAGAGCGAAATTCTTGGGAGGCCTTATTTCCTCACTAAAACCATGAAATAAACACCACTTTGAGAGAAAGTTGACTTGATGGTGATAGAAAAAAGTTTGAGAAGTTAGAATCATGGCAGAGAAAGGAGAAAAGAAGTGTGAAATGAGCTCAAAGACAAATTTCGCTCCTGACCCTTCCAAAGGGTCCAGAGTGAAATTTCCCATAAGCAATATTTTCTTCCTTGATTAAACCAAAATCTTAGTTCCTTGGACATGGTTGAGAGTGCAGTGATATATTATTGCCTTAAGAAGTGATTGAAAGTGAAGGAAATGAAATATTTTGACCTAAAATACAAATTTCGCTCCTGACCCTTCCAAAGGGTTCAAAGCGAAATTCTCAAAACCTCCTTTTTCTCCCAATTTTGTGTCAAGCCTAACGTTGATAGGGGTTGATTGAACTTAAAGGTATCCCTAGGCATCCATTTGATTGAGTTGTGATCACAAAATGTGAATGTTTTTAGCTAAAGTGTGAATTTCGCTACCAACCCTTCCAAAGGGTCCAGAGCGAAATTCCTTATAGGTCTTGTCCTTGGCCAAGGCCTAGAGAGAAATCCTCCTTTCAGGCCTTATGGGGGTCAAATAAGTGTTTCCTTCATGAGAAAGAGATCGAAAGGTGAGAGTCAAGGTAAAACAAAGTAAGAAGGAGGAATTCAACCTGAAGGAAGAATTTCACTCGTCACCCTTCCAAAGGGTGAATTTCTTCATGAAGCACTATACCTTGCTCTAACTTACAAGCTAATTCATTCCCAAGCAATTTTGAAGACCAAAGACTTGTTTTTAATGATTAAAGAATGAAGAATGGAGCTTAGTGAGGGAAAAATGAGAAAAGCATGAATTTCTCTCCTGACCCTTCCAAAAGGTCTAGAGTGAAATTCTTAAAACCTCTAATTTGCTCATATTTGAGATCTAGATTTGGTTTCCTAAGGTGTTGGTGGAGAGAAGATTAATATATACTTTCCTTGAAAAGCAATTTGGAGCAAGGAAGTGATGGAATTGAGTCTTAATCATGAATTTCGCTCCTGACCCTTCCAAAGGGTCTAGAGTGAAATCTTTTGAAATCCATATTTTTCTCCTTGTTTGAGCTAGGCAAGAGGCTAATTGTGTGATCATGATGGGAGGAGGTTTGAAAGGTTAAGTTAAAGATTGTGAAATGATAAAAATGTGAGGTAAATTGAGAAAAATGACAAAATCGCTCCTGACCCTTCCAAAGGGTCCAGAGCCAAATCCTGAGATGGCCCAATTTCTTGCCAAAACACTTTGAAATGTGCATCACTTTGAACCTAGATAAGCAAGATTGAAATGGGGAGAAGACCTAAGAGCTAAGATTAGAAGTAACGTTGAAGGAAATGGTCAATATTTGTGCATTTAACAAAATTGCTCCTGACCCTTCCAAAGGGTCCAGAACGAATTTCACTATAGGGCCTATCACTAGAGAGGATCCTGAGCGAATTTCATTCTAATGCCCTCTTGTTGATGATTTAAGGTGAGAAATAACATGTTAAAACAAATATATCATGTATACTTAATCATCCTTTGTTTGTTTTGTAGATTAATAAAATCAAGATGGAGGAGGATCAGGCCAGGACAAGGAGGACCTATTCAAGTTTCATCATCACTAAGGATGCCTTAGATGCATGAGAAGGTACTCAAGCTACTACTAAAGTGAAAGACTTTGAATGATCAACAATTGCAAGCAATGTGTTAGAACTATCCTCAAGGAAATCACAGGATGATAGAGAAGAAGGATCTTGTAAACATTTCAAAGCAATATAAGCTACCAGAGGAGGAGTGACTTGATCATGAAGAGGCCTCATCAAGTACAAGAGAGCCAAGGAAACGTACATCATTTCTCAAATACATCAAGGATGAAGGAGGATCGACCAAAGGTCATCACAGAAGAATTACCAGACAAGGTGGCATCCCAGTCACCATTCCTTCAGTCAGATAGCTTTGCCTCGGCATGTCCAGATTCAATGTACCTGACTCACTAGTGATTGCACAAACTTTGAGGCACCTACCCATGTTTCCTATTGGTTCTCAAATTTAAAATGTAATTTTCTCATTGGCTAAGGAGGTTTTGTTGTAACAAACCCTAATTACGGTTTCTATCTTGTAATCCTAGCCATTGAATGTAAATCAATCTGAGCCATTGAGATTTAAAGAGCTCCCTATATAAATCTTTGGCTCTTCATCTGTAAAGGTTAATAGTTAATAGTTAGCTAATAGAGGTTAGAATAGCTAAGAATTAGTAGCTAGAATAGTGAATAGAATAGCAATTAGAGTAGATTAGGAAGAGAAGGCAAGGAATTGTTGCTTTGATTGTAAGAGAACTCTATTTTCATTGAAGTTATGGTGAAATGTGTCATTTCTTTGCAATATGCATGGTCTCTTGTTGAATCTTCATTTTAGATGGTAAATAATTAGATTGAATGAAGGAAGTTATTGAATGCACTCGTGTGGAATCCGCCTAGTCCAAACCACTAGCCTGTTGTTGATTATAAGTGCGCCTTGCATGGTCAATTGTCATAGAATGAGCTTAATCTCAAGTCGTTACGCATCTATTGTTCATGCATTTACTTGAATGGTGATCAGTGTTTGATGGTGTACGACTTGAACATATTCAAAGCATCCCTTAGAAGATTGCACTGAGCTAGTGTTGAATTGTTCAGTTTGATGTTGAAACCTAGCCCAGTAGGACTTTACCTAGTCGTTCATCTATATCCTTGCATTCTAGGTCCTAGAATAGATTCTTTAAACCCTATGATTTTGCCATTTCTTTATCTTCTATCTAGTAGTTAGGATTCAATTTCCAACAAATCAGATGCTCAGGCATTCGAATGTAAGTCCCCTTGTGATTCCAGCATAATCACATCAAACCAACTGTGCTTATCCACACGTAGAGACCCTACATACCAAACCCTTGGAGTTTCCTTGATTGATCCTTAGGCGGAATCTTCGGCATTTGGGGAAACTTTATTCAAGAGAGGATAAGATACCTTGGTATTTTAATCTGTGTTCACATGTGCATAAAAGACACATCAACACCATGGAAGGTTGCTCCTGAGTCAGAAGCACTTGGGCACTTCTTGTTTTAATATTGTATGGGCACTCCTTGGTGGAGTGTCCCGGTACTTGACAAATGTCATAGAAAGCATTCTTCGGGCACGTACCCTTAGTGTGGCCTTCCTCCTTGCAATCTGTGCACCACAAGTCCCCTTCATTCTTACTACTGGTCCCCTTCATTGCTTTGAATTCTCTCATCATTCTATGCATGTCCTTCTATAGAGCATGAATTTTCTTGTTTGATTCCTCGTCACTACTACTCTCAGAGGAACCATTGTCACCTGATGATTTATCCTTCTTCTTCTTCTAGGTCTTGCCTTCGCTCTCAAGGTCCATGGCTTGGTTGTATGCATCCTCGTATGAGGTAGAAGGGACAATCATCATCTTCTTCCTGAAGGAGGATCTCAATCCTTCCACGAACCATCGCTTTTTCAATCCATTAGCGGGTTGATTATCCATCTTCCCGAGCAATTCTTCGAGTCCTCGACTGTACGCCCGTACTGTCTCGTTCTTCCCCTTCTTTGTGCACAATATTTCGGTGATGATTTCATTGTCATCCCGAAGGAGTCGAAACTCTATCTCGAAGGCTTCTTGTAACTCATCCCAAGTACCTACCTTCATCTTATCTGTATCAAAGTACCAGTCGATGGCTACCCCGCGTATGGTGGCGGGGAACTTCACCACCCATTCATCTTTTTCAGTCACTCCATTGGCCGACTAGATCATCTAACATGTACAATAGTGCCATACAGGATCTTCCTTCTCATCTCCAGTGAATTTAGGAAACTTTTTCCTGTTCACCATTATGCTCCTTGGCTATGGCCCACTCTGCCCTTTAGAACTCAACCCTTTAGAAACCAGCCCTCCAGAAATTGGTCCTTCGGAATTTGGTACATTGGGTCCCACCAGGTTACTCTGGCTACCAGGGTCTCATGAGCCTAAACCGAACATATTGCTTCTACTACTGTGCCCTTGTGTCCTCTTGACACCTTCGGCCGCACCGGTATCTCCCACTTCTCTGCTCTCAATCTCGGTCTCCTTTTCTCTCTTGGTCTCATCACCTCTAAATGGCATGTACGACTCTATCGTACTCCCATCACCAATCTCCTCCAATGTGAGGGAAAGGTCCCCCAACCGCTTCTTAGTGGTTTCTAGCAATACAAAAACTTGGTCCTCACTAGTGGAGGCATCATTACCATTCCCTCCACTTCCTTCCTCAGCAATTTTCTTCAGCTTTCTCCTTCGTTCGACTTGTTGCTCTAACCTTAGTGCCCTCATTGCTGCCTCGTGCCCATCTTTCTCTTGTCCCTTCGATACACAATTTCTGTCACAGACATCAATTCCTGTGTTCTATCGAGTGGAAGGTTCTTCGGTGGCCTTCATCAGGTTCCTCCTCCTCCCATCGACTCCTCTCTTTGAATTGTTGTAAAAAATTTTGCTGACGGTTCTCACGGTAGGTTTCCTCTCAGTGAGTTTGTAGGGAAAGAAATGCTTGTGCCAACAGGCTAGGCAGGTTATTCATCAACCGGTTCATCACCAGACTTACACCAAGGGCACACCACATGACACTCTTAGTGACATCCTCCGTCGTGGCTTCCCTTTGTACGTAAGTTTTGATTGATTCTTGTAAGATGCATGTGAAGTCCCTTGTTAGTGCCCTTTCTCCTTCGAACAACTCCTCTGGCTCTTCCTTGGGATTGCTACTTGTCCCATCGCTCAATGGTTGTCCCATTATTGTCGTGCCATTTAGTGTGCTCCCGTCATTCCCAGGTTAAACTTGGCAATGACGCTAGATGTTTATCCCCTGAGGGGTGTGTGTGCATTCAGTGCATAGCAATACAGAGATATAGGAAATGTAATAGTACACAAAGATGCAAGTGAGAAGAACTTATATGTTTGTATTCACTGATTCCAAAATGCCAGCACATTCAAAACATGGTTTCCTTAAGCAATATCCACACCCTGAAATAGAAACCCAAGTACATATATATAGGTGTCGGTACAGGTTGCTCGGTGCCAACTGCTGGCAACCGTCAGGTAACTACCGACCCTTAACACACTTACCATTCTAATTATGATATGACATAATTACCTGACAATAGACCCCCCAATATGGATACGACTGGATATAACATTCATTAAAAACACATACACATATATTTAACACAATTTTCTAAGGTATTAGAGGAGATTTTCATTACTTAAAAAGTAATATAGACACATAATTGCTACATAAATAATTATAAGTTGATTTAACAATTTACAATATGCAAAAATATTAGAGGTGCGTTGGACAAGATTGTTAAAGTTCAAGGTAGCTGCAATAGATATCTATGCTAATGTCGTCTTTATTTCTATTTTTACTTTGTGTCTCCTTTGTTTGTTGTTGTGTATTTGTGCTCGAAGTATTCAGTTATTTTATGTTCATGCCGGTGTACTTTATCATGCTTATACGTTGTGATGACTGGGCTTATGTGACTTGGCATCATCATGTTTTCTATCGACATCCCTTGTTCTTCATGTATTGCTTCTATTCTATTTTCCTTGGTGGCTACCAATTTTATTCGGAATTCATTCGACGTGTATCCTGATGTTTGTTGACTATCCATTGAATCTTTTATGCTTCAGTGGCTGTCGGTGGTGTGCTAGGTGGTTGTTGGTGTTGTAACCGATTCTCTCCCATGTGCGTCTTCTTGTATTCCTATGTGGAGTTCATTTGCCCAGTGATATGATATTTTATATATATCGTGTTGCCTATCTTCATTTAGCTTCTTCTTCGGTAGATTGGTTATTTTGTTGCAGGCTAAATTTGTCTTAAAGCAAGTCAAGAGCAGTGTGTATGATTTTCATCATAGCAGTGATTCAATATTTGTTCTATGATGTGTTTCAGATTTATCAAAATTTGTGAAGACTTATAATATGTATGTGAGTTGTATTATTCGATTCCTCTATCCTAAGTGATTTTTCAAAGAATCGTATTTGTCTTAGAGTGATTGATAGTTATATGAAACTATCAATGTTTGTATTTATTTCTGAGATATAAATAAAAGACATATTTGTGTGGGCTGGGTTTTTCACCCTCAAGTGTAGGGTTTTTCTAGGATAAGTCTCGTGTTCTTCTTATTCTTAAGTTTTGTTTTCTGCTCTATACTAGTTCAATTTTAACAAGGATAATTCAAAAAAATGGGTCGCTGAAATAAAAAAACATTTCATTTGTCTTTCTTATTTGGTGTAGGTTTTGTTTATACCATTTTTTTTTA
This sequence comes from Cryptomeria japonica, assembly GCF_030272615.1. Lineage (NCBI taxonomy): Eukaryota > Viridiplantae > Streptophyta > Pinopsida > Cupressales > Cupressaceae > Cryptomeria > Cryptomeria japonica. The sequence goes on from NC_081415.1 coordinate 618,120,788, forward strand.
ATTGCATAAATGAAGTTTTTTAAAATATAATTTAAGAAGATTTACTTCAAATTTTGAAAAAATCAAATCATGTAGTATTTGGCACGGTTGGAAAACCAAGGTTTTTGGGGCACACATGGGTACAATACTTGACTTGTATCCGGGCCATATCGGATACATATTTGTTTCAGATATGGGGATACACACACCCAAAGAGGGACAAAGGAGTATCCGGTTACTTTGAACTCAAGATTTAGTAAACTGAATTATTGAAATTTCATACCAAACTATGACATATGCTTCAACAATTTTTGCAATATGAAGCTTGCTATTCAATAAAAGCTATTTGATTTAGCAAATCAAAACACAAAATGTTACGTAACAGAATGATCAATAATTTTAGTTGCAAATAGGCATGTCATGCCCAAACTTTTGGGCAAAAACGGAATAACAATTTTTTTTTTGAACAACCTAATAAAACTAATTATGCTAAAATAAAGGTGCAATAGTAGTCTTGTCTTAACTATGTTTAAACTCTGGAAATCAAAAAATTTATTTACTATAGTTAAACTAATTAACTTAATCAAGCATGCGAAATTAAACTCAATGCGGAAAATAACTCTCCAAGAGAATCATTATTATTTCATTAATTAATAAATTAATTTAAACAATAATCTGCAACTAAATTGACAAGGAATATTAATACTCTAAAATAATCCTTTAAATGCTCGAGGAATTAATTAAATTAATTCTAGCATTTAGATTATTGAAATTTAATAATCAATTGAACAATAAATATAATGTGTCTCAAATTTGACTAAAGGGTTAAGTAAATTCATAATATAAGTTGCCCTATCAAATTTATTTTATGTCAGCCAAACGAATAATCCCCCAAGGCCAAATATTTTAAAATAATCTTTTAATAAACCCCATAGAAACAGTTTTTCCAAAAAAAGATTTAACTTTATATATATATATATATATATATATATATATATATATATATATATATATATATATATATATATATATATATATATATATGGCATAGGAATAATTAAAAGAAGAAATATATAAGTTAAATTATAAGATGGAAATAAACTAAATAACCCCCTTTCTTAAAAATAATTAACCATAACTCATAAATGAAAATTTCATGAACTCTAAGCATGAATGGGGTTACCCTATTCAAATTTCGAATAAGTTTCCCCCCCCCCAACTCTATATTTACTAAAATATATTAAAAAGTTAAACTAGCCTAAATAAAATTCTATTAAACTACCTACCCTTTTACCTATTTATCTTTCCTCTTTGTTTACCCCAAATTTCTACCCTAACCCGAATCGGGTTAGGGTTTTATGTGTTATGCAGGGGTTGGGATGAAGCAATTGTTGGATTTTGCCAAGATCAAGAGCTCAATGAAATGTACAAAATAGAGACATAATATGGGACAAGAATAAACTATATTCTCATCAATAGAAATGATCAACAATATGATTCAATAGTTACATACAATGTAGATGAGCCTGCATATATAGGCAAGGCTAGGGATATGTGAGCACACAAACATGACATGTGGCTCAATAAGAAACAAGGGTAGGTAGGAAATAGGTGTGGGTAGGTAGGAGAAATAATATAATAGTCCACATGAGGTGGATCACCCACTGAATGTAGAGTGTAACAACAAGATCAACACCATAAAAGGTGAAATTTCTCCTACACACACTATCCCAATGTGGCACAAACACCCAAGTGTCTCATACCCAAACTACTATGAAATGCATTATCCTAAGTAAACTTAAGTAAGTGTAATAATATCCAAGATGAATAATTATTTACACCAACACCCCCCCTTAAGTGCAACTTAGGGGAATGCACTTAAGTCTACAATGCAACTAAGCAATGCAAGATGGGTCCCGGCTATGAGGCCATGTTAGGTACCCATGTACAAATGCAAATGCATGCAAACCAATGCAATGAAAATGCTCACAAAGTGGGGAAAGAGAGAAAAACCTAATGGGAAAAAACCCTCCCCCAAAAGAGAGATGAAAACATACAAGAGAACTCTCATAGAAGAATGTGAGGAACAAAACCCCATGTGAGGAAAAAGTCCCCCTCATATGAGAGAAGAAGAGAAGTCAAACTGTGAGCCCCCCTCAATGGAGAATCTGCACTAATGATAGAAGCTCGATGTATGAAGAAACTGCTCCATGAACGTCGAACAACATTCCTCCCCTTAGGAAGAAACAAAACCAAAGGTGTATCCATGAAGTCTCCCCAATCATGAAGGGAAGATGTATGAAGAAAACTCATGATGAAAGGAATCTCTGAAAACTGCTCAAGTGTCCCCATGTCGATGCTGAAAGATACCCCCTCCAAAGGTGGTGAACTGCTCCACACTACTGAAAAAGGAACTCCAACATCTAGTGGAGATGGATGTAGAACAATATCCAAAGACTCATGTGTCTCCTCAAAGAATAAAGAGACCTCCTCCAACTGCTGTACATAAGTATCCACAATCATGTCAACCTCGAAAGAATGATCATGTTGAGAATGAACAAGAGGGTCAGAGTGTGCCCTCGCAACAATCGAAGAAGGATCATCTTCATCAAAGAGAAGATGAATGTCATCAATGATGTCTCCCAAATCTGCAATGTAGGATTCCACAAACAAACCTGCAATGTCTGTCACGTAATCATCCCATGAATCTGAAGCTGGAAGACAATGAATATCCTGCTGCACTGAATCACATGAAGGCAAAACTGTCGCACTATCTGCATCATCAGGTGCAATAGGTGATGTGATATCAATATGAGGAGATGAAATACAAGACTCAAGAATGGGGTCACATGTGAGAATCCCCATGTTCAAGTGTCCAAAGTTCTCCTCAAAATCTGAACCATCACAAGAAGTGTGATCATCAAGTGTAGAATCATCAAATGTGAAACCATCATCATCAACAAAATCTGAAAAGGAGTATAACCGAGATGCATGATCAACCACCCCAGTTGCAATAATAGCTTTAGTCTCCATGTCTCTAATGAAAACTGAGTCAGGTGTGAACTCCACAACTCTCTTAGTTGCGCCATGTGTGATTTGATAAATAGAAAGGAGATTGTTTGTCAAGTGGGGTATACACAACACATCATTGAAGGAGTTTTCCCCAATGTCAATAGATCCTTTCCCAATCACATCCATGTATGTATGATTGCCCATCAAAATCTGTGGAATGGTGCAAGGCTCAAATGTAGAGAACATAGACTGTGAAGATGCCATATGATGAGAAGCCCCTGAATCTAGAAGCCATCTCTCTGAATCATGACTGATAGTAGCACATAGAGCTTTTCCTTTTCTTGTTCCAAAAGAGTGAGTCTTCCCACTTGTAGAAGCCATGAATGCTTGCCCTTTTCCTTTTGAATGTGAGGAAGTGGAAGTTGATGAATCATCCTTCTTGTAAACTTTAGGCAAATCAATGTTATGCTTTTTGATGATATGTGTGAGCTCATCAATCTTCTTAGAATAGCAACGATGCTCCTCATGACCAATCTTTTTACAATAAGCACAAGTAGGTCTCTCCCTCTTTGGTGAATTTTCTCTCTTGAAAGAGGATGAATCTCCTTGTTTTGGAGAAGATGGTGCTTTGTCTTTAGGCTTTGATTGCCATTTCTTCTTGTTTGAGTTGTCCTTTCCTTGATTTCCTTTGTTTCCTTGATTTGCCACTAATGCTTGAGACTTAGAAGCCTTAAGAATGCCCATGCTTATCAACTCAGTTTGTTCCATCATCAACGTTTCATTGAAAGCATCAAATGTAGGCATTGTGTAGCTTGAACCCATTGTCATCCTATGGGTTTGGAAACTAGAAACAAATGCTGCATATTCTTATGGAAGCTTGCCTATCAAGTTGAATATCAATTGAGTATCCTTCTTATCAATGCCACAATCTTTGAGTTGTGCCCTCAACTCATTTGCCTTAGTGACATAATCTTGTATAGTATCAAATTTTTTGGGATCTAACATGGTGAGATCACTATCAATTTGATATCCCCTAATCTCATCAACTTGACCATACAAGTCTTGAAATTTTTGCCAAGCATCATTGATTAGAGTACATTTCTCAATATGAAAAATGAGATCCTTTGATACATACTTTCTTAAGGTACCAATTGCCATGATATTTTTAGTGAGCCAATCTAAGTGACCAACTAGATCAGCCTTAGGATCAGCTGGAGCAACAATAGTTCCATCAATGTAATGAGTGAGTCCTTTTTCCATAAGTTTACTCCATGCATCAATTTTTCAAGTAGCATAATTATGAGGAGTTAAGAGAGGAAACTTAGAAGAACCCATAGCAGAAAAAAGGAAGGAACACAAGAGCACAAAAGCACAAGAGACACCACCCCAAATTCACTCAATCAAAGTACCCCCCCAAAGTGATGATTTTGGCACTTTATACTTAGTGCGATTACAATGAGCCACTTGCAAACCAAGGCAAAGTGGACTTATGATGCAAATTTTACAACTTCTCAAATGAGATACAAGAGACTTCAATCAATAGTGCAATGAATCTAATTGAGATTCAAGCAAATATACAAGTACCAAAAGAGCCAAAAATGACCAAAATATGAAAGTAGAATTTCTACTTACAATGACATCAATCTGATAGCATCATGTGAAAGTATACAAAAAAATATGCACTTTCAAAAAAAATGGCACCTAAAAAGGAGGTCGTATGACCCTAAACGAAGCCTCTGAAGTTGCAAAAACTAGGATTACTTAGGTACAGTCATCAAAAACTGCATTTTTTGAACAATCCATACATTAAAATCAAAAAATTTCTTCACCACTGCGGAGAGCATGAAATTCTAGCCCATTTCAAAAAAAATTGCATCCAAAAAGGAGCAAAAATGAGCAAGTTATGGCCATTTGAAGTTGACCTGCAAAATCAAAAATGCAAATGAGAGGGGGGTCCAAAATTTTCAAACCCTGCTGATGTGGCGTTGATGTCAGCAAGTCGCTGGGTTAAATTTGACGGCTGTATGATCGTCACAAAACTTCGCCCCTGTTGACTGGGCGTCTGTACTGTACGGACAGATGACGCGGCTAGGTGATTGTGTATTCCGTACCATATGGATTTGCTAACTAGATGACCCACGTGGCAGATGATGTGGCAGTCTGTACGGAATCTGACTGTGTGTATAGAAAAGCTGACTGGATAAGGTTTGTACCCGCGGGCCAGTGGCCGCCTGCCACGTGGCGGGCGCGGGTCCTCCAGTCTTCGTGGTCGTCGGCGAAGCGGGAGCTACCGACGGCGTGCAGGAAGGAGGTCGAAGGGAGATAGCGACGGCGGCGGCCAGCAGCAGAGGCTGCCGGCGGGAGAGAAAAGCAGGCGGTGGTGGGAGCGAGGACGGCAGCGGCGCGGGCGCGAGCGGAGCTGCTGCCGGGAGGCAGAAACCAGCGAGGATGGGACGGCCGGCGCGGGACAGAGTTGCCAGCGGGAATGGAAACGGCCGGCAGTGGCAAGTACATGACACAGACCTACAAACCTGCAACGTGCAGGTACGAGGAGGGTCTGTGGACCCCCAAAATTTTGATTTTTTCTTCTTTTTTTTTTTTGATTGATTTTTCAATTTTTTTTGCTTTCAGAATTTTTCAATTTTTTTTTTTTTTTTTTTGACAAAATATTTCAGAAAAACAAATTTGTTTTTTTTTTTGAAAAATAATAAAAATTTCCGAAATCCGTACAATACTAGCAAAATTGGAGAAAAAAATTTTCTCACCAAAATAGGCCGACTTTATAACCAAAATTCATGGAAACGGCCTTCTGGACGCAATGGCGAGGTCGGATCTGGTCTAGGATGCCTCCAAAAGATGTTGCTCCTCAGATCTACCTCTTGACGTCACAATAATGCCTCTTCAAGACGAATCAATGAAGCCCCAATGGCTCTGATACCATGTTGGATTTTACCAAGATCAAGAGCTCAATGAAATGTACAAAATAGAGACATAATATGAGACAAGAATAAACTGTATTCTCATCAATAGAAATGATCAACAATATGATTCAATAGTTACATACAATGTAGATGAGCCTGCTTATATAGGCAAGGCTAGGGATATGTGAGCACACAAACATGACATGTGGCTCAATAAGAAACAAGGGTAGGTAGGAGAAATAATATAATAGTCCACATGAGGTGGATCACCCACTGAATGTGGAGTGTAACAACAAGATCAACACCATAAAAGGTGAGATTTCTCCTACACATACTATCCCAATGTGGCACAAACACCCAAGTGTCTCATACCCAAACTACTATGAAATGCATTATCCTAAGTAAACTTAAGTAAGTGTAATAATATCCAAGATGAATAATTATTTACACCAACAGCAATGGCGATGGATTTATTTCACAGTGGCCACAAATTTCATTAAACACAGGCAACACGGGGTGAAGACAGTGGTTTGGGGTACGCAGGGGCTATGTGTTCGAAGGGGAGAGGCCGCGGGAGAGGGTGGCGCCACTGTAGGTCACGGCCCGCAGCGGTGCCATGGCGCCCCTGTGAGCCTCGGTCCATAGTGGCACCTCGAAGCCTCTGTGGGTCGTGGCCCACCAAGGGGCCGTGCCACTCGGGGGCCTGCGGGAGCCTTGGCTCCGAGAGAACCCTCAGGTAAGGGTTTCAGCCCAAAATGAATTTTTTTTACATTTTTTTTTTATATGATATATATATATATATAATACTCTCAAAGAGATATATAGGGTTATATTACCCTTCTTATTTTTTCTTTTTTTTTTTAACATGCAGGGAATAATAAAATAATGACAGTATATAAGGAGATATACATTTCATTCCCTTTTTTTTTTCTTTTTATTTACTTAACTTGGAGATAGGAGAAATAATGCATGTATATGTACACACACACACACACACACACACACACACACACACACACACATATATATATTGTATGTCTATATGTTTCAATATGCTTATTTAAATGAATGTAATGTTTCTCTAACTTTTCAATATGCAGGGATATCATAAAAATAGTGACTGTCAAAAGACAAAATTAAACAACAATGCAATAGTTATCTTTTTTTATATTTCTTTAAATAGGTTTAAAGTAAAAAGTTTTTTGATTAGAATACAATAGATTTTTCATAAGAACATTAAAGCAGAATTTTTGGCTAAGTGTTGAAGAAAAGAAGTGTGGATTTGGACTGCTCTTCTCCAACTATCCCTAGTAAACCCTTGACAGATTCAAGGTTGGTTTATTCTCTTACTTTGTATGTTGAAAATTTGTTTTGAAAGATTGCTTGAATGTAGTTGTTTGCTCCCCTTGTATTTTCTTTGTGAAGATATTTATGTGATCTTTCTCTTATTTTTGGAATGCATTTTCTTGTGTTTTGGGAGTATCCAAGGCCATCTTACCCTTGGGAGGGCAAAATGGTCTTGGGGGTGGAAGGTGTTTGACAACCTTAGAGTGAGAGACTCTCTTTAAGAGAGTGATCGCAAGGGTTTGTTTATGTGACCCTTGCTGCATAGTTTTTTTTATGCATTTGGGGGTCATAAGAGGGAGATATTATGGCATGTATGCCTTGGGGGTCATAAGGATGTTGGGTCAAGATGGATTTGTGATGTGTTCTTGGTTGTCATGAGATGGCTTGTGATCTACTATCTTGCAGTTCTCCTCAAGGTACTTGGTCCACTTCCACCCATGTAAAAATCACATTATGTGATGATGTTTAGCCTTGGGATGAGAATGTGTTTTGTTGTGAGTCTCTATGCTTGTTTGTGTTTGCTTGAGTGTAACCCATCCAGGTCTTGGCTCTCCAAACTCGAGGGTGGCTTCTAGTAAGCCTAGGTTGGGAGGTGAGCCCTCTATGGTGACAACCTTAAGATTTTGTAATGCAGGTTTGTTTGGAAAAGAAGAATAAGGAAAGCTAGGAGTTGCTGCAATATTATTTATTTGAGTTGCAAAAAAAAGAAATGTATTTAGTTATTTAAGTCCTCATTTATTAGGAATGAGAGACTAGTTGGGTATTTCACCCATTTGTAAAAGTTGACAAATTGTATTAAAAATTATTCTTATAAAAAATGCATTTTTTTTTAAGTTGACATTGCAAAAGATGGTTAAATGGATATTAGAGGAATAATAGTTCTGCATTTTTAAATATTTCTATGTGTTTTCTAGACTATATTATGATGTTGCCATTTATTTATCTCTATCATTTATTAAAAAAAAAAGGCAAAAAGTATAATGGAAATATTATGAAGTAGAAAAGCAAGAATGTTAGTAAGATAAAAAAATAAATATTTAGACCAAAATATACAAGTGCTGCTACTGGAGGTGGTCCAGGTAGATGAGTGGACTCAGGCTCATGCTCAGCCTGGTCCTCTAAGGGATTAGGAGGTGGACTCCTACTTCGTTCCCTAACTGCTGATCTATGGCTCCCTGAATTCTGGTTTTCTGCATGATGGTCAACTGCTGGAAGCCTATCATATACTATCCTAATCAAGTTCTAAAGTGTTAATAAGATATCTCGGTTTGGGTCAACCAGTTATTCGGGAGGGGCCTCTGAGTTTTCTTCCGGAACTGGTTCCTCCCTATCAACATCTTCGCATGCCATACGCGCACGCCTAGGACCCCTACCACGCTTGCAAGCTTGTTGCGTAGTCAAAGGCATCCTTATGAGAAAATAAAATAAAATGAAATAAATAAATAATTTTTGAAGAAACAATTTAATTAATTAAATAATTAAAGTGAAACGTAATGGAGAAAGGTTCCTAATGTTGGAAACGTTGCTCTGATACCAAAATGTCATGCCCAAACTTTTGAGCAAAAATGGAACAACAATTTTTTTTTTGAACAACCTAATAAAACTAATTATGCTAAAAATTCTATTCTAAACTGGTTTCAAAACTACAAGATCTCATCTCCAAATATGGAGAGGGGTGATTAACTTCCTAAGTCTCAATCCCTTGCCTGAGAAGGCTTCTCTCACTCCTTCTAACCTCTTGGATAGAGTGAGAGCTCCCATTGGCTAGTCTTCCCTAAGTCTTACACACTCCCTAACCAAGGCACCTCAAGAAGATGAATGGAATGGGGAAGAGGAAGGACACATACCAAGAAGGTTATCTAACCAAGGATAACACTCCTAAAGATGAAATTCGGCTATCTTGAGAAATCCACTTTTTGGGGAGGTTAAACAAGCCCCAGGGAGTGGACACATGGCCAAATTTGGCCCTCATCCATAGGTACCCCATAGAGCCCACTAAAAATGCTCCAAAACTTACTCTAGGAGGTTGTTTAACCCTTTGAAAGTCCACCCAAAGTTTAACTACGGGTCAACTCTGAGTTGACCCTCCTAATGGCTCACTATCCTAGATTTCTTGGGACCTTTAAGGATAATTTGGAAATATATCATTGGTAAAAAAATAAATCTCTCAAAAGGTGACATGACAATGCCAACACAACATACAACATATGTGTCAAGTGACACTACAAAAGAATTCCACATCACAAATACACACATGACAATTGTCTCTTGTAGGATTTACACAAATTAATAAATACAATTTAACATTCCTGGCCGTCCTTCATGGAAATTTTGATCTACTCTTCATTTGGTGATAGTCTGGTTTTTGGAATTGTCCCATGGGACCCTTGTAAAAATTGTAAATTTTTTATAGAGATAGGAGGGTGGGGGGTCTGAATGGACAGAACATATGATGTAAAGGTAGTGCCTATTTTTATCTTTTTGAAGGCTACAACCAGAGGTTTTCTTGTGGGTTCTTTCCTACCGGTATGCCTTTTGAACCCGATGTAAACACTTTATTATTAATGATGCTCTGCAAAATGGACAAGGTTAGCAAATGACAAACAACACAAGACACAAGAAATCATTAGTGTTAGTTAACCAAAAGCTAATCTAAACAGGCATATCAAAAGAGATACTAAAATCATGCTAATATATCTAACAAATGAAACAAAGATAATAAGGCATCTCCAAATGCCTCTTAGCATGCTCTTAGCTCCTTCTCCCTTGTTCCTCTCCTCTCCAAGTTCCAAAATAATGTAGCTCTCAGCAGCTTTTTGCACTATGGATGCTTATGGAGGATTGAGATTTGAGTATTTGCTCCAAATGTAAAATGAAAAGCTAAAATACTAGATGCTATTAAAATGATTGATTTTAACCAAAATAACAAGATTTTAGTTTTCTATGCTAAATGCTCTCTAAAATTCCTATAGGTTAAATGCATACAAGTTTTTTAGGATCTGGATTATGAAGAAATGGGCTCTATTTATAGGAAAAATGGAGCAATGAATGGTTGAGATTGAGTAATCTCAACAAGGGTCAGGATTGAATGATTTCAAATCCATGTGAGGGCTTTCAACCCAATCCCATGTTGACAAGTGTCACCATGAGGAGGCTTGAGAGGAGAGATAAGGAGCATTAAATGCTTGAGGGGACATGATAGTTACCCTAGTCAAAGAAATAAATGCTTTGAAGAGACAAATGGGTTACATGAGGGTTAAGTTAGGGGTCAAAGTCCTTAACCATGGGTGCAAGTGGAATTAACCATTAATGGTCATGTAAGAGCCATAAGTGGTTTGGAAGACTTTAGAAGTTAATTTGTTGAACACACAAAGCATTAATTGCTTTTCAAAGACTTTGGAGTCTTTGAGAAGTGACTTCAATTTGCTTAGGAATGTGACAATATTTAGGGGATGGATTAGGTTAATTAGGAAGGGTTTAGAAGAATCTAGAAGGGGTTTAGGCATGCAAGTGGATTTTGTAGGAAAATGCAAGTGGGAGGAATTTTGGTATTTTCAATTAAAATAAAATTATTTATTTCAATTAAATGGTGTAATTTGCATTTGGATAAATATTTAAATAAATATTAATTTATTTACATGAGAAAAAGAAGATAAAACATTAAATGCTTGAAGACTTTGAGGGAAACCATTAAAGGCTTAAGAAGACTCTAGAAGGAAGTCATTAAGTTTGAAGACTTTAAGGGAAACCATTAAAGGCTTAAGAAGACTCTAGAAGGAAGCCATTAAGTTTGAAGACTTTAAAGGAAATCATTAAAGGTTTCAAGTGGGTGAGGTTAAATAGGATTTTAAATAAATAATTTATTTAAAATAGTTGTGCAACTTGCATTTGTAGAAAAATGCAAGTGGGTGGAGGATAAAGGTGATTTAAATAAATAATTTATTTTAAATAGTTGTGCAACTTGCATTTGTAGGAAAATACAAGTGGGTAGAGGATAAAGGTGATTTAAATAAATGTTAATTTATTTAAATGTGAGAGGTGGGATTTTGGGGGAATTTAAATAAATATTAATTTATTTAAATGTGAGAGAAAATTTAATTAAATAAATATGATTTATTTATTTAATTAATGGTCTAAATTTGGTTAAGTGAATTAAATCAAATAAATTGAATAATTTATTTAATTAATAGGAGAAGAGGGTTAAGATGAAGTAATTAAATATATTAATTTAATTAATTATTGATTGATGGTTAAATAATCAAATAAATACTAAATATTCATTTAATTAAGTGGACAGATTTATGTGACTACAATTAATATATAAGTTTAGTGGATTTTCCACTTTTATTATTAAAAAAAAACTATTATGTTTACGAATAAAATACGATAGATATGGGGTGTTATCTCTCCAAATAGACAACCCCTGGTTTTACAAACTTACATAGGTCTAGGCTTGATTCTCCATAATGTTTCCATGGTCACATGGATAATTTTCCCGCGCATCTCAATTACACATTAGTAATTCCCAAATAGCCTCATATAATATTAAACACATAAATAAGAATACAAATCAATCACTCTGCATAAAATTGACATCATACAAATCAATTTACCATATATCAAAGCAATTCACATAAGCAATTTATCATAATCCTCATAAATTTAATCCATTCATAAGATATGCAATCATATTTCTAGCATCATAATAAAGTCCTGCAAATCAAATAAATGACATACACCATTTCAATGTTATCCTATCCTAGAATCATATAAAATTCTATATCCATAATGCATAGAAATGAAGCATCAATATATCAATGTTATCCCTATTGGCATTTTTGATGATGTTGTTGTGATTGTCATTGATGGACACACACTTGCTTTGAGATAACTTTTTTGTATGTATGAGTTATGCTCAACAGGTATTTGTTCCAAACCAGTATTATGTATTATAGCCTTTAGGCTATTAGTTTTTGCAGAAAGTGTCTACCGATCCCGAGCGGTATGAAGACCTCAAGTGGTTTGAGGATCTCAAGCGGTACGAAGGAACTGAAGTGGCAGTTATCATTTTTCCCAGTCTTCATTTTGGCAAACCGGTTATTAGTAAAATATGTGAACCAGTAATAAGTAAATGTATGAACCAGTATCACTCTGTGATGAGTTACCAACCGGTATTATTTTTGTGATGAGTTATCATCCACCGACACTTTGGCAGTGATTCTGTGTCGTGTTACCAAATGTGTCCAGATGCACTAAACCTAGGAACTTGCAATGTAATCCTATTGGACCGACGTGAAATCAGATTCCTTTATAAGGACATCATGTCTAGGGTTTTAGGCAGTGTTACAGATTTTGTGTGGTTGATGAAGTTTCTGTATGTGCGATCTTAAAAGAGAAGATCAAGTTTGTGTGCAATAATAGAGTGTGGATTTACTGAACACTGAAGTAATGTTGAAATGCATTAGCAATGAGATATCATGGATCTAATCAAGATGACTGTGATATTTGCTAGATCATTCACTTGTTGATTATTCACATCTTCGACAAGTTTGTAACCCTTAACCGAGTAGTCCTCGCAAAGCCTTTGTAAATCCTCTAACAAGGTGGTTCAAAATTATGGATCTGAAATCCTCTCACAAGGTAGTCTATAATTGGACTTATCTCCTAACAGAGATTGAGATTCCTAACAAGATCTGTTCTGTTAAAGAACATTGTATGACCTTAACCGGTCTGGTTACTATTCTGCAGATAGTTACTTGTGGGTTTCTTCTCACCATGGTTTTTCCCATTTGGGTTTCCACGTCAAAATCTCTTATGTTATGGTGATTTTGCTTCTATGGGTGAATGCCTTATTTGCTATTTGGTTTGCATTTTTGTTAACCAATTTATTAGTAAAACTGTTATACCGGTTTACTACTAAACTATTTAAGTGTTTAAGTTCAGTATTTTTTTGGTATACTAATTCATCCCCCCCCTCTTAGTATTCATCAATTGGTATCAGAGCCAACCTTTCTATAAGTTTAACCACTTGGAAAGAGATATGAGGGAATACACTGTGAGGGAACTTACTCATCAGCTCACTCAGACTGAGAAATCCTATGATGAACTTAAAGTCAAATATAAAGCCTCTCTAGAAAAAAGAAGAGAGCATGCTGAAAAACTGATGGAACTAACTGAAAATAGTTCCTCTGATGAAGCGGACATGGAAGCCCTAGTTGAAGAAGTTGAAAAACTGAATGAGTCTAATGCCAACCTAAGAAGGGAACTTGAAGGACTGACTATCAAGATGTGTCAAGAGCTTGAGAATTGGAGAAAAGCTGAAGATCTGGTAAAAGACAAAAATCATGAGATCTCCAAGCTAAAGCAAGAAATCAGTGCACTTACTCCTCATCTCGAAGAGAGTAAAGTGGAAAAAGAAGAAATGCAAGGTGAACTAAACTTGGCTATTTCTGAGAATGCAACCTTGAAGGATTCCAATGCTGCTATTACCAAGGAACTCACTAAATCAAAAGAGATACTTGCCAAATTCAATCAGAGTGCTGCTAAGTTAGAACAAAAGCTTGAATCAACTAAACTGGTAAATAATACTAATGGACTTGGTTTCTCTAGGTATGAGAAAGGTGAGACCTCTGGAGAAAAAGATGTAGCATCAAAGAAGCAACCGACATCAAAGGATAAAGGTAAGAAAAATTTCAAACCTATTTGCTTTAATTGTCTCAAGGAAGGACATACTGCTAATGTATGTAGAAATAAGGCTTACAATAACTTTCCTTACTTTCTAAACAATAAGCCTAGATCCAATAGATTCAATGGAAATTGTTATGCATGCAACAAGTTTGGGCATAGAGCATTTGAATGTTGGTCTGTCATGCACAAAACTAGAAGGTATCATCAAAGGAGTCAAGGAGTTTTTCCTGAACCTTCTGGGAACCGAAATCCAAACCGGTTTAATACCTGTAATCATCAGTCAGGTAGCGGTGGCTATCAAGCGGCAACCGGATGGAGAGCAACCTGTTTGATCTATCATGGAAATGGTCACATTGCTGCAACATGTAGAAGGAAGAATGGAAACATGAATAATGGACCTTGGAGTGCACCTGGAATGGTTTGCTATCATTGCAACAAACCGAGTCACTCAACAAGATTCTGCAAAATGAGAAAGAATATATCGGATGATATACCGATCACTCTGGAAGGAAAGATTGATGTTGAATCTGTTCAAGCAGATATGAAGAAAACTTGGAAAAAGAAGCCAAAAGAAGTGACACAAGAAGAACCGGTTTCTAGACCTAGTGTGGAAATCTCTAAGCTGACAAACTAAGCTATAGAAAAGCTTAGGGGGAAACAAATCAATGAAATGTTTCAAACCCCTAGTTTACACTGGTAAAAGACCTTAACCGGTATGTGATACATGTCAATTGGCAGAAGACTGGAAATAGTAAAAGGTAAATTAGGGTTTACGCCCTAAAGGTGGAGCATTTATTATGGTAGGTGAAGAATTCATTTAAAAGGGATTTTCAAGTCATTTTCACTTATCAATTTATGAGTGAAGAAGTTTTCAAGTGCAGAGCAACAAAAGGCAATTTGTCTTGTGATTCAGAGAGATTTCAAAACTTTGAAGAAGAATCAGAAGATAACATCAATCAGTCAAGTGTAGAACTCAAAGCGGTAATCCAACAACCAAAGTAGTGTGTGGCGAAGTGGAATTTGCAAGCCCTAAATCTCGACGTGCAAAGGTATTTTTTGAGTTTCTCTATTTATCATGGCTTCTGCATCGCACTCTAGTTCTAGTGCACCCATTGATTCAGTTGATTTCATCCAACGAAAGGCAAAATATAATGCCCTATCCCAAATACCTGCTGGCGTTATAGTTGAGGAAGGGATTTCGGATTATATTGACTATAAAATTGAAGACCTAGGATCTCTAGTGATCCATTCTCGGTTAAGCCTATTCTGCGGGAAGGACAAGAAGATCAAACCAGAATACAACATATTGGAAAAGAAGAAGCTTCACAATGCGGTCTATTTCCTTGAATAATTTACAAATGATCACATATGCATCATTCTAAGCAGAGTGCACGGTGACAAAATGTATTTAGAGCGGACACATGACATCACACCGGAAGCGATTCATGTTGTCATCAGTTTTTGTAATGTTGGAGATGTGCCTACCCTAAGGAAAGTCATTAAGACGGAAATGACCAAGCTCACCAGTTCTGTGAGCGACCAACGGGGAATGACCGTCAATACCATCAAGGACGATCTGGTCAAATATGTCTGCATGGTGATAGGTGTAAAGTTCTGATGCCAATAGCTAACAAGATGAGAGGGGGGGAGGTGAATCATACAAACTTAATCTTCCATAAAATCAACATATTCAACCTCGGTAACTTAAACTTCAGCAATATAACCAAAAACTGCTAAACATGCAAACTCATAAACACATAGTCATCATAACACATATAACACCAGATTTAACGTGGAAACCCAAATAGGGAAAAACCACAGTGGGATTTCGGACCCACTAAGAAATATACTCTTCTAGAGTATGCTCGGTTAAAAGCAAATCCTGTTAAAGATTACAAACACATTTCTAGATGTGACCTTGTTAAGGGATTTCCCTCAGTTCTGTTAGGATCTTCACTTTGTTAGAAGTGACCTTGTCAAAGGATTTCAAACACTCCTTTAGAATGTTACCTTGCTAGAGGGTTTACAAATAAGACTGTTAAGTCCATTTGGTTAAGAGATTTTATGTCACTTACAAAATAACAGTAATAAAATATATCTGCAACTTCACATCTAAAATGCTAAAGAAGATTCTTATTTTCTCAAAACAATCTTGTCATAGGACTTATCTTGTCCCTCTGTTGGGCTCCCTACTCTGTTATTCAAATATGTCTTCAAGCTTCTGTGCTTGGTAATCACTATGTAGCATCCCTATGCTTACACTTGCCCGCATACATTGTTCATCAATAATTTCTTATTTATAAACAATTTGCTAACCGTTGAATCTCCTTGATCACATTTCCCATGATCAATCTTAGCCATCAGATCATCAATCTTGACTAGGTTCAATGTATCCTTCGATCTAAAAACATTTTACCTTGCCTAGGGACTTGCATTCCTTTCTTGGAACTTGCACAAGGTTGTTGCGGTTCAATCTGCACTATAGATCTTTCCTGTTGATCTTCCATTGCCATAGATCCTTAACAAACTTCATGTGCGACATACCAATCATTTATACATCTCTAGCTCATCAGCATCCTTCATTAAATAATGCTTTTATCCATCCAATGCGATTTGTCATAACTCGGTTGCAACTCGGTAAATAATAAACTTTACTCGGTAGACATTCCGCCTTCATTAACCGATATCGATAACCTTAGGGTTTACCGACTAGGTTCCTTAGGGTTTACTGACTAGGTTCTTTGCTCGGTGACATAGTATAGTATTAACCTTACAATCAACAACATTTGTAGGATATCAAAACAATCTAAACATCATGATCTCATCATTGTCTAACTTGGTAATAGTTGCCCATTGAATAACTTATTTCTCCCCTTTCTTATCACATTCTTTCTGTGTCTTTTACCGACCACTTAATTCTCTTCAAATAAATCTCCTCAAGATATGGCAACATCACATTGAATCAAAAAATCAATTTCTTGACATCAATGACAAGATAATGTTATAAAGATAGTTATCATCCCTTTTCAGTTATATCAATAATCTCCAACAACCTTCTCAATATCTTTAATGAATATCAACAATCTCCTTCTATTGAAATGTCAACAATAGGTTATCGGACATTCCATGCTAGCAAAATTAACTCTGTCTCTATTGCAGCGGTAAATGTCGCCTATAGGATGATCATGGAAGATGCCTCATTTGATTTATGCACCTGTATGCAAAGGCAACTTCTGGTGAATTTGAAGTCAATTAAATAGGACAATGCCTTGAAATTTAAATCTCGACAACTATTGATCGGATTGTTCTTCTACTTCCAAGGCTACTTCCTAGGAGTCGGTGATATTTTGTGGTCTAATGACCAACCGGTTACCAAGAAAATCAGAGAAAGTCTTCAAGCGGTTGGAACCGGTTATCCTGAAGTCTTTAACAAATATTTTGATGAGTTCAGATGCAAGATGAGCCAAAGGGTGATAATATCTAGTGATATTGTCAAGAAGTATGAAGAGGACATTTGCTTCACCATCAGAGTAGATGAGTGTATAATGGAGGCGGTTGAGCCTAGAAAAGAAAAGGTGGAACCTATGGGATATGAGGTAATGCATGATATGATAGACGGGTATGCTTCTACCCTACTTGCCTCACCGCTTGATCCTAAGAAGAAGAGAACCGACACCTATCTGGAAAGGGTTACACCAGTTGAAGAGCCTTTAGTAAAGAAGGGAAAGGCAGTACCATCTGTATCGGCACCAGTTACTTCAGCAAGTCCTAAAGTGACCAAGCGATCACCGACAAAGAAGAAACCGAAAGTTGCACCCACCAAGGTATTTGAGAGGAAGTGGAAGACAAAATGCAACACACCGGACTCAGAGGACACAGACTCTAAAGAACAATCTAAAAAGACTAGGCAAACAAGGAAGAAGACAAAGACAACCAGCAATGAACCGACATCATCAACATCGGTAAATATTGATATTTCCTCTTACAAACCTTTGACACATTGTCAAAGAACTATCAATAATATTAGGAGAAAAGTGCTAAGTGATTTAGTAGATTGTTTTGATGATTTCAATGACAATGAGAAAGAGGCAGTAGAACAGGAAGTCATTCAATATTTATGTATTAATGATCGGTCACCATCAAAAATTAAATCTGTGACACCGGATTCTTTACACAATTATTTAGATAACAAATGGTGCATTGGCATAGAAAAGGAACAAGAAATAAGAGAGCAAATATTTGCTCAATGTTTCCTTGATGTGTCTAATTCAGAACTTTATGAAGTTATGGAAAAATATAAAGGCCTCTTCTTCATGAGAAGGAGACTCTTGTTGCTAGAAGGGAAAGTCCCTGAAGTGGTAAAAGATACCCACTCTCATTCCAAAGTCGCTCTGAGGTTGCACCAAGTGTTCGAAGCCAACAAGAAAGCTGAACAAGAACTGGAAATTGAAAAACTGGATGAGGTGTATGATAGTGTAGGAGAACTGGTCACCGAACACATGGACCCTATTGACATTGATGCTTTGGATGGTGAAAATGTCACCTCGGATATAGCAAAGGACAAAGATGACAAAGAGAAAGTGGACAAGGAGAAATAGGACAAAGAAAAGGCTGACAGAGAGAAAGCGAAGAATGAGAAAAAGAAACAAGATGAGGAAAAGAGAAAACAGGAAGAGAAGAGGAAACAAACAAAAGAGGAGAAAAAGAGCAAAGAGGAAGAGGAGAAGAAGAAGGAAGAAGAAAAGAAACAGGAAGAGGAGAAGAGAAAAGAAGAGGAGAAGAAGAAGGAAGAGGAGAAGAGAAAAGAAGAGGAGAAGAAGAAGAAGGAAGAAGAGAAGCAGAAAGAAGAAGAAAGGAAGAAGGAAGAAGAGAAAAGAAAGAAAGAATCATAGGAGAAAAAGAAGGCAGAAGAAGAAAAGCAAAAATCCAAGGACAAGGAGGAAGCGACAAAGAGCGTACAAGTGGAGACCCCAAAGGCAACTGGTAGTGAAGCCAAACCAACTAATATTACCTGTCCCATTGACCTCCAATCTGCAAATGAAATGGAGCTGCTGCAAAGCATTAAGCTTGCCCAAGAGCGACTGGAAGCACTAAGGAGGAAGGACAAAGATGTTATTCAAACTACTATGGAAACTCTTACCAGTTTGATTCCCGGTACGAACCTCCCAACTACCGATTCCTCTCTAGCTCAACTGAAACTCTTATGCACAGTTGTAGAGGACCAGGTGCAATGCCTAGAAGATGTTGTTGAAGCCAATGCTCAAAAGAAGCATAACAAGGCACTAAACACTACCTTAGTGAAGAAGTTAAATGATCTCTGGTCTGAACTTTAGAAGGCACAGAAGGACATAAGAGATGCTATGCATAAGGGGAAATTACTACTAAGTAAGATAAGCCAACCCCATCTATTCTGTGATGATGTGCTTGCTCAGAAAGACAAACTGCAATCTGATTTGCAGGCATATATAAGCACCTTCAAGATGCCCTATGATTCTTTCACCATATTTGGGCAAATTGTTCACTGGTTTCAACTCCAGACTGCAAGAATAGAGTTAGAGATCAAGAACCGGACACGAGATTTGTAGGAACTTCAACTGGTTCTACTACCAAGACTACAAAAACTTCAGAAATGCTATCTCAATTTGGATGCCTTAATGGTCACTCAAGAGATGAGTACCTTGGATGCCATGAAGGAACAAGTCTTCCAGATGCAAACAGAAAGTGAGGTTGCTACCTCATTGATTGAGTCATGGTGTTTATCCATGAAGACATTTATGCAGGACTTTAAATTATTTTTTGACAAGTTTCACTCTTTATTGTCATAAACACTTATTATTTTAATGATAATGGAAACAAGGGTTATTTAGCTGTACTTTGTCATTGTTGGCAAAGGGGGAGTAGTATTCTATATTTAAAATTTTGATGCATGTTATGTATACTTTCATGTTAATCTTTGTAAGAGAGTAGTATACATTTGTTTTTCTGCAAAAGGGGTAGTGTATATGCTTAGGGGGAGTAATTTTGATTATGACATATTTTTGTTGTAAACACTTAGATGTCAAAAATTTTCCTAAGTGTTGCCATCAATGCCAAAGGGGGAGATTGTTGAAATTTTTTATGATGTTGTGATTATCATTGATGGACACACACTTGCTTTGAGATCACTTTTTGTATGTATGAGTTATTCTCAACCGGTATTTGTTCCAAACTGGTATTATGTATTATAGCCTTTAGGCTATCGGTTTTTGCAGAAAGTGTCTACTGATCCCAAGTGGTATGAAGACCTCAAGCGGTTCAAGGATCTCAAGTGGTATGAAGGAACTGAAGTGACAATTATCATTTTTCCCACTCTTCATTTTGGTAAACCGGTAATCGGTAAAATATGTGAACCAGTAACAGGTAAATGTATGAACCGGTATCACTCTGTGATGAGTTACCAACCGGTATTATTTTTGTGATGAGTTATCATCCACCAACACTTTGGTGGTGATTTTGTGTTGTGTTACCAAATGTGTCCAAATGCACTGAACCTAGGAACTTGCAATGTAATCCTATTGGACTGACATGAAATCAGACTCCTTTATAAGGACACCATGTCTAGGGTTTTAGGCAGTGTTAGGGTTTTGTGTGGTTGATGAAGTTTATGTATGTGTGATCTTAAAAGAGAAGATCAAGTCTATGTGCAGTAACAGAGTGCAGATTTACTGAAGACTGAAGGAATGCTGAAATGAATTAGCAATGAGCTATCATGGATCCAATCAAGATGACTATGCTATTTACTAGACCATTCACTTGTTGATTACTCACATCTTTGACAAGTCTGTAACCCTTAAACTGGTAGGCTTGGCAAAGCCTTTGTAAATCCTCTGACAAGGTGGTTCACAACTATGGATCTAAAATCCTCTCACAAGGCAGTCTTTAATCGGACTTATCTCCTAACAGAGATTGAGATTCCTAACATGATCTATTCTGGTAAAGAACATTGTATGACCTTAACCAGTCTAACCTTAACCGGTCTGGTTACTATTCTGCACAAAGTTACTTGTGAGTTTCATCTCATCGTGGTTTTTCCCATTTGGGTTTCCATGTCAAAATCTCTTGTGTTATGGTGATTTTGCTTCTGTGGATGAATGCCTTATTTGTTGTTTGGTTTGCATTTGTGTTAATTGGTTTATTAGTAAAATTGTTATCTCGGTTTACTGCTAAACCGTTTAAGTGTTTAAGTTTGGTTTTTTTTTATATACTAATTCATTCCCCCCCCCCCTCTTAGTATTCATCAATCCCATCCTGGGATCATATAAAGTTCTATATCCATAATGCATAAAAATAAAACATCCATAATAGTTCCAACATGAAAATCATTGCAATGCTAGGATGGGTCGGGGTAGGGCCTCACAAGGCATAAAATTGCTATCAAGTTTTTAAAGTGCATAAAGCACTCAATCATAAGTATTTACAATATTTTTCTTTATAAATAAATAATAATATATTTAAGTTTCTATGATTAGTAGTTTTCTTGCACACAAAGAAAATCTTAAATACAAATTTATCTAAAGATAAGAGACCATCAAATAGATGTTGATTAAATATATTACATTCTAAGATTAACCTTCTAGAAGGTCATTAGTGATAAAGAAAAAGAGGTAAACAACAATATATGTAGCTTCAAATTTACTGTAAATCAGATTTAACAATGTTTATCATATGAAAAAATTAGCTATAAAATTGAAAGATAACACCATAGAATACTAAACACATAACATTGGAATCACATGGAGAAACCCGTTCGGCAAAAATATCCACCAAGAAGAGATGAAAGACCTGCATTATCAGCAATATGAAATTATAATATGACTCTCAAACTCCACTCTTGTCTTCAATTCGGTAGCATAACCCCTACAAAACAAAACTTTAAAAAACTCATATTTTCTCCAACTCAACCCCTCAATATATAGACTCATGGGGGCTCAAGATACCACCATAAAACATTACCATGGGCCAAAAAAGGTTCCAAAATACCATGGTAAAAATCTGTATGACCCCTACATGCCAAATATAGTCTCTTACATGACATTATACCTTTCAAGTTTTCATAAGAATCCCCCCAAAATACTTTTACATGCGTCACAGACTATCAATAACCTATGTAAGGGTATTCTTACCCGTGTCATTAAAATTAATTCTCATGCCAAAATGATCCACTCCATTTTTAGACCTTATAGTTGCTATACAATCCATCATAACTATTAGGATTCCCACAGATACTGAGAAGGGGGGGTGAATCAGTATCTAACCGGTTATAAGATTTTCTAAACTTAAAACATGTAGAGCATATTAATATTGTGTACTGGTAAACAGAAAGTAATGCAATGAATAGAGATAAAAACAACCACATGAAAAACACACCATAACACAAGGATTTAATGAGGAAACCCGCTGTGGGAAAAACCTCGGTGGGATTTGTGACCCACAATATTCACTTACTGGCCAATAAGAGAATATTACTGCTACAAGAGGGGCTTGCACATGCAGGAAGGACAACTGCCTAGAGCTCACTGCTCAAATACAAAATAGGAAGTCTCACTAACTTACAAAGATGGATTATATAAATCTAGTGTCTTGTACTGCTTTAAAATAGCATCTATAATGCCAGATCCAATACCGGTTTCTGCTCTGCTTCTTACATAAACCCTTAACCTATAATTCGCATAATAGGTCTGCCTTATTTCGCCTAATTACAATCTTCTTCTACATACAAATGTTCTACAATGATCTCTCTTATATAAGAGTCATTTTACAACTTGCCAAGTCGGCTTACAATGATTTTATAAATAATAAACAAAATATATAAACAATAAAAATCCCGTCGGCCTCTGTATCGGTATGCTTCCTTTCACTGTCGATACTGGTGTAGAGTCTAATCTTGTTAGTTCTGATGGAATGCCTTGCTGGTCATAGGATTGTAAGGTTGCCATCAATGACAAAACCTTCAATCACCTACAATGTCTCATTGGAGTGTGCATATGCCAACAATCTCTCCCTTTGGCATTGATGGCAACACTCATGAGAAAATTCCAAAACTTTTAATCCAAAATTGTGTACCAAAAATATGTGAGCTCCCCCTGAGCAGATAAGTCTTTTGTCGATTATTTTCTCATACTACTACTCCCCCTTTGGCATCAATGACAAAGGTTGTCAAGGTGTTAATAGAGTTGTAGTTTTTCTGTCTCAACCTTGTAACTGGGTGGTTACAATTTGAAAAAGATCTGCTAAAACCAAATTTATGCTATCCATAAACTTCTTACTATCTTTTATTGCTGCCTCTGTTCTTTGTACTGTACTGGTGAGTTGTTGCATATGCTCTGCCAGTGTTTTCTGTCCTTGTACTAATGCCTCAGATATTTCCTTTCTCAGGGATGCTAGATAGTCCAGTCTTAGATTTAGTGTTAGTCTCAGATTCTTAGCCTTGTTTATTATTCTCTCCTTTTCTCTCTCTAGCTTTAGTAACTCTTCCTCAAAGCCTGTTATCTTTTACTCAAAAACTGATAATGTATCAGGTGAATTAACAAAATTGTCAGCAAGTTTATTAATTTCTTCTTGTGCCTTGCTCATTTTCTTATCTATGTCCACTGTCAAAAAGTTTGTCTTGCAAGTATCTTTGTACAGAGTTTTAAATTCCTTCAATATGTTACATAGTTCTAGTAGAAGTGTGTCAAATTCTCTAGTACATTTCTTTATATGATCCTCAAAGAATTTCTATTTTTCAATTTCCAACCTATCTTTGAATGCCTATTCCTTTATCTGTTCAACTGTCACTATGTTGTTAGTAATATACTTCAACAAAGAGTTGAGTTGACTCAAGGAATCCTTATTATCTATGTTGCATTTAGGAGCTATCATCCTCAAAATTGGGATTGTGTCATCTATAGCTTTATAAGCTTGTGAACTACAATCAGTTATTTTATTCAAAGAATCTAAAAGAACTTCAGTTACATTGGTTGATTTGTAATCTACTGAGGAGAAACCAACATTCTGAATTTCACTGGTGGAGGAAGTAACCATGCTTGTAGTGACCTTTGGTAGGTCAGTCTATGTTTCCATTTCCTTAAGCAAGGGTTTTTGTTTCTCTCCTGTTGTCGGTGGCACTATTTCCACATGAACCTGTTCTTGTTACGGAGCCTGTTGCTCTGTTTGTCTCTCTGTTTGTTGATCTGTTCGAGTCTCTGTCCATTTCCCTGTGCTATCATCTTCCACTTTTCCTTCAGTGTTATCAATGTTGTCAGTTGTCGGTGGCTCACTAGCCATGTTAGTCTTACCAGTTGTGTCCTTGTCTATCACAATGTTGACCTTTTGAATATCAACATCCACTGTGTATAGTACCTTAGAATTAGGATTAGTATCCTTTTGTGATACATCCATACTGTCATCTATTGGTTGGTCTTTTGTTGTTGTTATCGGTGTAGTAATCGGAGGTGGTGGGGATAAGTTATCTTTTACTTTGATACTAGGAGGTCCACCAACCTCTACTTTACCCTTGTCTTTGTCCTTTTGATAGAATTTGATAGGCTTGGGGTTCCTGTACTCTTCCTGCTTTTCCTTCTCCACAAGGAATATATCCCATCCATTTTTTGTTTCTTCTGTTACCTCTTTTACTCTTCCTGCCATTAGTGCAATATGTCAGTGTGCAGTAGAGAATACTGACTGGTTGGCTTTTGCAATTAGATTATCTATTTCTTTTGGAGAGTTGACTGGGTAGACAATAAGTAATTTTTCAATTTTGATTTTCTTGTCAAGTTCTACAATAGATTGTCTTCTTGCTTCTAGTCTCTTGAATAATTCATCTGGTAGTTCATCTACAACTTCCATCAAAAATTTCTTATAGATATCCAGGTGTAAAATAACATTGTTTTCAACTTGCTCTTTCTCATCTGTTGATAGCGTATCATATAATTTTTCTATGTTCTTGAGTTTTCCTTCTTCTGTGATTTCATCCAACAGTCTGTCAATTGGATAAATATTTTGTTGAGTCCTTTTCTTCTTAGGTGTTAGCTTTTTCTTTGGGGTTGTTTTCTTTACCGGAGACCTCACTACCTGTTGTTTTTGTCTAGTTCTTCTAGGCAAGGGTGTGGATACCGGTGAAGGTTGTCTTTTCCTTACAACTCTTTTAAATTCAGCTGGCATGTCACTCTCTGAAGAAGTTGCTACTAGTGAAAGGTGAATTTTTGGTTGTTGTGCCTGTAACTCGTCTTCAGTGATACCGGTTTGTTTCAGTACATCTTCTTTTATAGCCTTAGTCTGCCTTGAACCTCTCCTCATTGTTGCTTCTACTTTCTTAACTCTCTTCTTAGATTGAATTTGGCTTTCAATGGTCTCAGCACTACCAAATATTTCTTCCTTAGGTTCATTTGGTGCTTCCAGAAGTGCTTTAGCATATGTTTCAATGATGTGGTCATCAGTCTCATAACCCATCTCAGTATCCTAAATTGTTCTTGGGATAACTGCTTCCATCTAGATCTCATCCTTATATTTGTTAAAAATTTCCTGTGACAGTCTGATTCTTTTGTTCATTTTGGCCTTTAGTGCTTGAAAATACTCATTGATATTCTTTTCCTTGTTTTCACCCATGTTGTTGAATAAGTCTGATAATTGCTTACCTACCGGTATGTCAAATCCAAGGTTCTTGTTACCTATATCGGGCACCTGTTTGGTTATATGTAGCATTAAGCATACAAGTAAGTTACCAGATCTAAATGTTCCTTTCTTATCTTTCTTGATTTTCCCTAAACTGTCAATCAATTCATCCTTTAGCCATTCACATACATCAATTTTCACATTTTCTTTTACCATATCATATTCACTTTTTATGCATAAACTGGAAACTGAGTTAAGTCGGTTTGCATGTGCTGCTTTGTATCCTAAAATCATGCTAACAAATCTCACATTTGTATTAGTCAAATCATTAACCCTTAGAAACCTTCTGTCGGATGTTGCACCAGTTAAGTTCATTACCAAGTCATTTGAGACCTTCTTTATTTTTTCTAGTCTACTACCGGTGGAGGGTAACCCTGTTACAACTTTCACAACTTCTTTGGTAATTTTATGAATTGAATCTAGCCAAAAGAATGCACCATGTACCCTTCTCAATACTATCCTAATAACTTCCTTGGGGAAATCTGGAATGCTGAGAATTTCTGTGAATCCTAGGGTTTCAATAATTTGGTGTTTAGGTTTTACTTTACCAGAATCATCATAGATAACAGATTTGTACATGTTCTTGATTTCTTCATCTCCTAATTCTTCTATATGGCAATGGATATAAATTCTAGGGTCTTCTGCATAAACTCCTTTGTAAATTTGGGAAAAAGCACCTACATTGTCATCCTTTTTAGCTATCTCGAGAACTAGCTGAAATATGGGCCTAGGGCATTTTATTACCTCGACCACAGTAGGGTTTGCTATGAATTCAGGTACAGAAGAGGATGCCATGATTATAAATACCTTTTTTTACCTTTGGAAGGATTGATCGCTGAAATGCTTTGCCTCTTTGCTCGAAATGCCTTAGCTCTGGAAATTTCACGCTCTTCGAATGTTTGAATGCTCGGTGAAGTGAAATGGAGCCAAAAACATTAATTTATAATGTCAAACTGCCAACTACCACATTTAATGACTATCAGTTAAGTAATCACTTAACATAACTGCTGGTATAGAAGTAATTTCAACTTCTTACGATCAACCGAGGGAATAATAGCATATGTCTCATTGATTGCCAAACCCTCAAAGAAATTTCTTCAACTTGATGAAGAGACTTCTGCCGGCGGAGTTCTACTTTGTCCTGCCGGTGAAGTGTTGCTTGGTTCTACCGGTGGAGAAGTATTCCTATCCACATTCAGTTCTGATTTCTTGATCCATTGTTTTGAGAATTATTGCTTAACTTCTTCAACTTTTTCTTTACCTTTCAAACTAGGATCTTTGTTGTCTGCCGGTGAGGACTTGCTTCTACAAAATTTAGCAATATGCCCAATTTTGTTACATGCATAACAAGTCACATTATTTTTCTGAATAGCCTTTCCATAACCTATTCTGGTTTGTGTTCTGCATTGATTAGATAAGTGTCCAATTCTTCCACAAACATAACATCTCACATTCATTCTGCACTTCTCAGAGTTATGACCAACACTGTTGCATTTAGAACATTGACCAGTGGGTGTATTGGTATTCTGATAATTTCTAGATCTACATTCATTTTCTCTATGACCATACTTATTATAGTTAAAGCATTTGCCATTAAATTTATAAGCAGTAGGTTGTCTTATCGATTTTCTATGATCTTGTGTGTTTGCAGTACCAGAGCTTTCACCAACTTCAAAGCCAATTCCAGAAGTGTCACCTTTAGGTTTTTTATTCTTCAACAAGCTACCAAGTTCCTATGAGCTTTTCTTGAATTTCTCTTTATGCTGATTTGTAGTATTTAGTTCTCTTTCTAAGACTTCTTTATGTCTTATCAGTTCATTGGAGTCATTCTGAGTGTGCATCAAATCTGTCTTCAACAAATCATTTTCATAGCTAAGTCTTGTGTTCTCATTTGCAGCATCACTTAGTCTTCTAGTCAAATCTTCTTCATTCTTCTTTCTATCTTCAATTTCTTTACAAAATCTCATAGTCATATCCTGCATCTCATTCTTTGTTGTCATGTTCTCTTGTTTCAGCTTGTTTATCATATCATTAAGAGTTTTTTTATCATCATTCTCATTTTGCCTCTTTTCATAAAGTTCTCTTCTCTTGTTTCTTGAAATAGTAAGATTCTCTTGAAGTGTTTGAATAATATCCTGAGCAGCCTTTAGATCATCTTCAAGTTTGATATTTTTCAATTTTTCTGCGCCATAGTCTGAGAGAGCTCCTTCAAGTTGCTTCATCAAATTTTCCATCTCTACCAGTGTCAAGATCTTCCTCAAGCTGTTAGGCTTCTGAAAATAGAGGACCAAGCTCTGATACCAATTGTTAGAATTCCCACAGATACTGAGAGGGGGGGTGAATCAGTATCTAACCGGTTATAAGATTTTCTAAACTTAAAACATGTAGAGCATATTATTACTGTGTACCGGTAAACAGAAAGTAATGCAATGAATAGAGATAAAAATAACCACATGAAAAACACACCATAACACAAGGATTTAATGAGGAAACCTGGTGTGGGAAAAACCTCGGTGGGATTTGTGACCCACAATATTCACTTACTGGCCAATAAGAGAATATTACTACTACAAGAGGGGCTTGCACATGTAGGAAGGCCAACTGCCTAGAGCTCACTGCTCAAATACAAAATAGGAAGTCTCACTAACTTACAAAAATAGATTATATAAATCTAGTGTCTTGTACTACTTCAAAATAGCATCTATAATGCCAGATCCAGTACTGGTTTCTGCTCTGCTTCTTACATAAACCCTTAACCTATAATTCGCATAATAGGTCTTCCTTATTTCACCTAATTACAATCTTCTTCTACATACAAATGTTCTACAATGATCTCTCTTATATAAGAGTCATTTTACAACTTGCCAAGTCAGCTTACAATGATTTTATAAATAATAAACAAAATATATAAACAATAAAAATCTTGTTGGCCTCTGTGTCGGTATGCTTCCTTTGACTGTCGGTGTCGGTGATGTGAGTGTCGGTGTAGAGTCTGATCTTGTTAGTGCCAGTGGAATACCTTGCCGGTGTCATAGGATTGTAAGGTTGTCATCAATGACAAAACCTTCAATCACCTACAATGTCTCATTGGAGTGTGCATATGCTAGCAATAACATCCTTAAAAATAGGCTTTCCATGTTATAACATTTGATGGGCATCTTTTGACAACTAATAACTTGTTTTTAAAGGCACTAACATGTGGTAAAAGTGCCAACTCATAAGGCCCATGCCCCTTATGATGGAGCACAATTATTTAATAGTTTAAATGCCAAATAAAATGAGAAATTGTAAAATAATAATAAATAAGTAATCTAGAGTTGCTAAGGTTGAGATACTTAATTCCCAACAATTCGAATAGTAATCCTCTAAAATAGCAATGGCTAAAATCAAGTAATCTGATGTTGATCAACTCCTCATTAAAAATCCCGACAATAATAGACATTTGATAATTTAAAACCCTAATGATTATTGAAAAATCACTGAACAATTTTGGTGACTTGTATCTGATTTCTTTTTCATCTCTAGAATCTTTGAAAATCCAATGTCTTGAAACCCTATACCTTGTCATGGATGAAACCTTGATAATCCATCCTTAAGCATTACTTGGCGGCCACTTTATTGCAAAGCCTTAGGTGTTGTTACAAGCTATGAAAAACTGAATTTGACTGCTAACTGTATGAAACCAATCCCCAACTTGATATTGTGGGAATCCTGAGGTATAGTTGCCTCCATGTGACCTCCTTTGATGAAAATCAGACCATAAATTATGAAACACCTTGGATGAAGAGTGAAGGAAATGGTAAAACTCTTAAGTGTCTTACCAAACAACTATGTATTTCTTTTGCAGTGACTGAGACTCCACTGAAAGATACTAATGTACCTGCATCAAAACTGCTCACAAATGACAACTTACAAACTGATTCTCTTTAGGGACTACTGAAAGTCCACTTCCAAGTGAAATACAAATAGGAATATGTTGTCAATGGTGTTGATAACACTTGAAGAACATGCAGTTATTCTTTGTGATAACAATCAAACAATGAGTAGCCTGTAATAAACTCCAAAGGCATCTGCATATCATATTTTAGTTGCTGTAAAGCTAATGAAGATGCTAATATAAGCTTGATTCCCCCGTTGGAACTGTGCATAATGCGTGCTGGAAATATGTTGTTATATACTCCTGTTGGTTTGTGCCCTAGGGCTTTCTGAACACTTGGTTTTTGAATATTTGGTGAATAACTGTTGTGGTGGAGGTGCTAGAGCTTTTTGGCCTATTTATATGTTTCAAAATTTAAGCCATCCTTTAGATGAGTGTGTACACAAGGTATCATGTTTGTGTTGGATGTTGCTGAGCTACTTGGTTTGACAGTCTGTAATTGGATTTTCAGATCGTGGCCTGTATTGATATTTAATATATGTCCTAGGCTAGTTGTTTATTAATTCAAACTGCTCTAATATTTTGTCTTAATAAATTAAATACTGATCTGTGTTATTCTTCTTGCTTCTCATGTAATTACCTTGGATTCATGGCTTACAAACTACACAACCATTTTTGCTACTATAAATTAATAGATTCTTCTGTTCTAATTCTATGTCGCAAATGTGTTTTATAAGTGTCTAATGTGTTGAAAATTTGCTAGAATTGTTGGAAATTTATCCAATCATTAATCCAATAAAACCATTGATGAGATCTCTAATCCAATAAAGCAATTGATGAGATTCAAATCTTAGATTACACCCAATGAAAATCTGTGATTGTATGCAAATCTGAAAATTAAGTTGTCTCTATACAGAAAACCATGGAGATATCCACCATCTTTGTTATGCCACAAACTACCACTTAACATGCTTGATAAATCCATCTTAGATGAACTTAAAACATCAATGAAATGAACATTATTTCATCATAAAATAGAAGCAATAAGGAACCATAAATCAGCAACACAAGAAGAACATCTTGAGGTTGAATCAATATGTTGAACTTTTAAATACATGAAACTACATAAACAAAACAAAGCAAGGAGAACACCAGATTTCACATGGAAAACCCTTTCAGGTAAAAAACCATGGCATATTAATAGCTTTCATTTCATGAATTGGGCACCAACCTAGATTACATAAGTGAGCACCAGCTCTCCTCAAAGCACTAGCTTCGTTCAGTTGAAGCACCAATTTCAGTTTTCACACAAACTCGAATGCACTTAAACTTATTAACACTTTTCATAATATACATTGAGCACTTCAATTACCATACAAAAATTACACACATCCCGCTGAACCTGCAACAAGTAGAAAAGACAACCAAATTATATCCCACTTCAAAAATGAAGACAACAATTAACAATAGAAAAATAATCTTGAAAAGCTTAACATGCAACATACATGCTTGTCTCTATAAATTTTAAACAAGGAAGGAATGGCCAAGGCATTTATCAATTACTTCAAAATTCCAAAAAATTCCCTTTTTAATGCTAACATTACACAATTGTTGTCAGGAATAAGACATCCCACTCATAGTCAAACGAAGAATTTACCATCACTCAAGAAGCATAAATAAATTAATGCACCACCAAGAATCAAAGTTTGAAACTACCAGAGTATACAGACACCGACAACCGTCATACACTAAGAATAATACCATATTGCCTCTCTAAATTACCATGTCTAGTAGATGATATTTATTTCACCAAAATAAAATTGGCACTAATTAAGAAAATAGTTGACTAGCTTTGACATCAATGACAACCTATTCAACGATCTCCCCCTTTGTCACTGATGGCAGCTCCATTTGAAACTGAAACTGCTCGGAAAAAAATGCTACTCCCCTTAACTCACTACTCTCCCGTTGACATCAGTGATTGAAACCAACCTACATAACTGAAATGGGGCTGAAAGAATGACAATGAAACCCCCCCGAGTTAAAACAGCAATTCAAAGATGGAGTGGAATCACCACCAATTTCGCACTTTTGATATCATCAAGAATTTATAGATTGTTAGCAGCCCTACTTGCATCAACAATATGTTTATTGTCTTTATTGATTTCACAACAATTTGAATTGAAAACTAAAGTGTGTCCTTGATCACAAATTGACTCACACTTAATATATTGTGGTTCAAACCTTCTATGTATAAAACATTCTCAACTTTGGTCTCACCATCATCCAAAACAAGTGTACCTTTACCTTTTATTTTTGTAGATGTATCACCACCAAATCCTACCTTATCTTTATTAGTCCTTTTGTGAGTGAGAAACTTTCTCTTGTCTCCAGTCATATGCCTAAAACAACCATTGTCTATATACCATGTCTTTTTCATGTTGTGCATGAAAGGCTATTTGCACAATCAGGGATTCCACTAAAACTTATTTCTCCTTCTTCCTCCAAACCTTAGTAATCTCCTTTATTTTATCCTCTTTTTCAACCTTCTTGTTCTGCTTAGAGAAATTTGCCATACCACTTCTACAAACTTTTGTAGTGTGACCAAAGTTATTACATTTATAACAGATAACATTATAGTTCCTCGAAGAAGAAAAAGTGTTCCTAATCATAAGTCTGAAATCATTTCTTGCAAACACTCTACAGTTGATTACCTTGTAAGCTGTTGTCACCTTTTCACACATTTCCCCATTGCGAACAGGGACCCCCTCTTTCCTGCTTTCCAGTTTTGTTAGTTTAGTGTTTTGGCAGTCAAGTGACAATTTTGAGCTTTAAATGTTCGATTCTCGTTCTTGGATATGGTCACATTCTTAGGTCTTCACGATGCAAATAATGTTAAATCTCTAAGTTTTGAAGTCATTTGGATTATTATGTTGAAAATATGTTAAAATGTTTAAATGATCCTAAATGTTATTTTATTTCTAAGTGTTGAAGTTGCAACTTGCCTTAAAATTCAAGCGAAAAATGATGAAAATGTTGCAAATTGATGTGAATTTTGTGCAAAAGTGCTAAAAGTCCCTATAGGAGTCATTGTTTCCACTCCTAGGAGGTGAAATGAGTAAAAAATGCACAAAGTCCCAATGGGCTTCTATTTTCCATCCTTCAAATCTTGGGAAAATGTTAAAAGTCTCTTTGGAAATAGGATTTCCACTGCATAAATTGATGAAATTGGGTAAGTGTGGACTTTTAAAGTGTGAAAATCAACTTAGTCTCGATGGAAAATGTTTTTCCACTGAGCAGTTAAGGCATAAAATACAAAGTCCTAATGGGAGTCGTTTTTCCATTAAACAATAAGAATGAAAATGGACAAAGTTATGATGGAGGTCATTTTTCCACTCCATTTTGAGCATGAAGGTACCAAATTAATATTAAGGATCATGAAAGTCCTGATGGATGTTGAATTTGCACTCCGGGACTAAGTTTACAAGTGAAATTGTGGAAAGTCCCGATGACTAGAGAATTTCCATTGAGGACAACACAAAGGACAAAGTGAGTCCCGATGGAGGTTGTTTTTCCACCAAGATTACAAGAGTGAAATGCATAAGGAAACTAAGTCCCGATGACCCACATTTTTCCACTTGATGATAAAATGACCAAGGTAAGGTGAAATTTAAATGTTGTGATGAGGTTTGATTTTCCACTTGAAGGGAAAATGACTAAGTAATGCAAAAACAACTAAATTTATGAGTCATGATGGAGATCGATTTTCCACTTGGGGTTAATTTGCAAAGATTTGATTGAAAAATAATGTCCAGATGACCATAGATTTTCCACCAGGAGGTATTGGACTAAATTTTGTGAGGATTTTGAAAGGACAATCGGTTCTGATGCAAGGTGAATTTCCACTTGGGAGAAAATATGTAAAGGAAAGTGAATTAATGATGAAAATAATGTCCATACGACCATCAATTTTCCACCAAGGGGCTGGAAATCAACATTACTTGAGAATTTTTGGGGACAAATCAGTCCCAATGGGGATCGATTTTCCACCATTGCATTTGGTCGACAAGTAAGAAGGAAGATAAGGTAAAGTTTTAATGTCCCAATTCAAATTGATTTTCCATCTAGCTAGTTAACATGTTTTTTTTTTATCCCACATTCATTGTGTGGTGAAAGTGAAAGGCAAAGTGCTGAATAAAAACCCAGGCCAACAAGCATTATCATATTATCAAGTGACTGAATGAACTCTTAGTGAGTTCAAAGAAGGAGAATTGAAGATTGCCTAGGTTGAATGGGGTGCGATTTTTGCTTAGGGCATGAATTGTGCCACCATTGGAGATATTTGCAGCATTGAAGGGAGGCGCCATTGCTGGTTGAAGATGTCATTGCTAGCTGAGACAACATTTCCAGCCATCATTCCCAAAGGAAAAACGTCGTTGTTCAAGCTAAAACGTATCATTTCCAGCTGCAACAAACACAAATCACATCAAATATATGAATTGCGCCAAGAGGATCACTTCCAATCATTAAAACACAGTTTTCAGAGGTGTTTTCAGATATTGAAACTCAAAAATCAGACCTGAAATAGCGAATTTGATTTAAATTCCATTCATTTTTTGAGTTTTGAAGGGTGTTTTTTAGACCTTAAGCATCAAAATCAGACCTATCCTAAGTCTGAAAATCACGTTTCTTGAGGTCAGATATTCCAGATTTTGATCAGGTTCCTTGTATTTTCTAGAATTATGTTGCATAATTTTTAATTTCTGATTTAAAAAAGCTCACAAGTCTGAAATTATTTAATATCGAAACATAAGTCAATCTTGGAAAACTAATTGTTAAATTTATTGACTTCTAGCTTCGTATAGGTACCATGTCAAAGGTGGGGATAGCTGCAAGGAAGACTCGGTTGAATAATGTGCTTGAAAGATACTATCCGGAGTTGCAGATATCTTCCAAATGGAAGAAAGTTGGAGATACTAACATGGAGTACCTGGGTAGGAAGAGATGTAGTTGTTCGAGGGTTGATCAAGTCTCTCCCTTTAGGATGAAGTGAGGTACATCACTATCTTTTCCCTCCAAAGCTTCTAGTGGTTAACATTCTAAGATTGGACTCTAAGGTGAAGATTCCCTTTGTCTTAGAGCAATTCCAATCGCCATGACTAAGGATGAAATACATAAGTTGAGAGATATGTAGGAAAGATTGAAATTATCAAAATCTTCTAGCTTAGGTCAATTAGGGTTTGAAGAGAGCATGAGGAACGTGAATGAAGGTTTGTCTAATTTGCATTGAAATGTCAACACTTAGTGCAAAGCAACCTAAGACAGTCGATTTGGTGAAGAAGGTTTTGACAAAGGATGAAGTTTTGAGTCATGATTTGCCTTAGAGATGAAAACTCGGTAAACTTAGTCTCAAAATCTTGACAAAACTATGGAATGCAAATGGATTGCAAAGCTAGGAAAATTGGTTGATCCAACCACCAAGTGACAAAGGTCTTTGAATTGGCCGACTAAGGAATGAAGTTGCAAAGGTGCCTTGAATTTTCGTCTTCAAGCAAATCTTGCAAAAAGGTCTCCTTAAAATTTTGACTTGGTGCTTGAGTTGCAAAGGTGCTCTCAAAAGTCGCCTTGATCAACAATTGCAAAGGTCTCTTGAAATATCGACTTGATGCTAATCTTGCAATGGTAGCTCAATAAGTCGCCTTGGATCAATGTTGCAATGGTCTTCCAAAAATATGCCCTAGTTCAACGTTGCAAAGATCACTCAAATTTACGCCACGAAGCAAATCCTGCGAAGGTAGCTCAAAATCTTGCCTATGTTGAATTGCAAAGGTGAGTTTCAAAGTGCAAAGCTATCTCCAAAAGCTGCCAAGTGAGGAAGACTTGCAAAGGTGTGTGCTAAAGCTGATCGAAGAAATGAGTTGCAATGGTCCCCAAAAATGTCGACTTGATGTCAACTTGCACTGCTCCAGCAAAATGCTGCCACTAGCAAAAATTGCAAAGGTATCCTTAAATGCTTCCTCTAGGCAAAACATACAAAGCTACTTCAAAAAGCCACCTAAGATCAAAGATTGCAATGACCTCTCAAAAAGCTGCCTAAGGTGTGATTGCAAAGGTAAGTCAAAAAGCCACCTTCATGATGAATTTTCAATGCTATCTCTAAATGCCGATCCAAGGCGTGATTGCAATGGTGCCCCAAAATGTTGCCACTACATCAAACTTGAAAAGACCCTTTAAAAAACCGCAAAAGTTATAAAGATCAAAGATAAAAAAAACAAGAGCAAAGTATGAAGTCGACTCTCTTGAGGTGAGAGCTCATCATACAAAAGGCAAATTTAAAATGTTAAAAAAAAAAGGTGCAAGTTGGCCTAGGGGGACTTGAAATAGACACACCTCTAAACCCCAACGCCTATATAAGAGAGTGGTGATTCTCATTCAAACCAAATAACAACAATCGGCTCTACAATTCAGGGAGATCAACAAACTCTAAATGGAAAATTTTCTGATTTATAGCAATAAGAAGGGCGAATTCTCTCTACATTAGCGTTTGTGATGATAAGGAAGGAGACATCAATTTGAAGATCAACATTCAGATTTTCATCTCTAAAATCATGATTTTGAAGGCAAATTTGTCTACATCTACGATTTCGACAGAAGGTTTGATCATTACATTGATCAAAGCACATTTGTAAGAGGGGTGAATTCACCTATATTGGCGATTTTGATAGTAGATTTTGATTATTTCATTAATCAAAATTCATTCTCAAGCAAAGGAAATATAGAATTGAAGAGTTTTATTCTGACTTATTAGCATTTTTAGTTCAATTTGGAGCAAACAAGAAGCAAAACGTGGTGAAATCTTGTGCATTATCAAACCTCACATGCGTAAAATTATATCTAAGGCATAAAGTTAGACCTCAAAAGGTGGAATGACATCTTCAAACATGTGACTCGGACCTTGGAGCACTTCAAAATAAGATATGGGAATGAAAGATAGAATCACCATTTCATCATCGTTTTGAAGATATACCAAATTTTAGGTTTGTGAAACCTATCCATGTGTGTTTAAAACTTTAATACCATTTTTGTTTATTTTGCAGGTGACAAAAGATGAAGATACGAACTGCAAACAACATCAAGAACAATTCAAAAGCATGGAAGAAGATTCAAGACATTGCAAAGATGAAAGGACTTCAAACATATCAATCATCGCAATACGAGGAAATTGGGGCATTGGAACGTGAAAGAAAGATAACTTACATAATGATGAAAGAAAGTTTTACAATCTTGAATTCCCTTTGGGAATCCAAGAATCAAAGTCACTACATTGAGGAAGTCTAATCTAACCAAGTGCATCATTTATCAAGTGTATTAGGGAGTATCAATCAAGGTCATCACATAGTTTATATCAAACAAGATCAAGGAAGCAGATAGTTTTAGAAGAGTTAATCAAAGTTTGCTTCCCATCGTCATCACATTGAACAAATTGGATAATGTTGAGTATCAAGAGATATTGCTCAAT
Source organism: Cryptomeria japonica (assembly GCF_030272615.1). NCBI lineage: Eukaryota > Viridiplantae > Streptophyta > Pinopsida > Cupressales > Cupressaceae > Cryptomeria > Cryptomeria japonica. The sequence continues at coordinate 618,157,821 of NC_081415.1, forward strand.
ATTTCTTCATGATGAATCAAAGTTACAAATATAGATTAAGGTGGCATCCTCGTCACCATCCCAACAATCAAAAGGTTCCACATCAACAGGTCCTGATTCAATGAACCAAGCTCACGCATGAAGAAACAAACTCCAATGTACCTACCCCCACTATTTATTGGTCAAATATTCTAAAGAGGACGTTTCCAAATGTTGTAATTATTTCATTGGCCAGAATAGAGTTTGTTGTAACAAAACCCAATTAGGGTTTCATTGTAAAATCTTGGCCATTGATCTCAAATTGATCCTAGCCACTCATTGTAATCAAATCTCTATATAAAGCTCAAGCCCTTCATTTGTAGAGGTTAATAATAGAGAATAGTTAGTAGTTGATCAATAGATAATAGCTAGTTGGCAATTAGAATAAAAGTTAGATTAGGAGAAGGCAAAGATTGTTGTGAAGATCTTGTTGTAAAGAACATATGATTTCATTGAAGTTATGGTGAATTAATGTGTCATTTCAACAAGTTGCATGGTATCCACTTCTCAATTCATTTGTTTCCATGTTTATTAGATGAATGATAGGAGTTGTGAATGATTAATGGTGAAATTCATTTATCCATACCACTAGCAATTCGTTGATTGTAAGTTTGCCTTGTGTGGTCAACTGGAATTCTTAAATGAGCTTAGCTTCAATTGCTATTCGTACCTTGATATGCATCACCTTGATGGTATCCTTGTTGTTGATAGTGATTTGAACTTCATGTGCTTAGCTTATGAGATCACACTAAGCTTTGTGGAGTTGTTACTTTACATGTCAAACAAGGCTTAGTAGAGTTTCACCAAAGATTGTCCATCATTCCTACATTATTAGGAGTAGTGCAGTTTTCCTAAACCCATCTCTTTTGCTCTTTTTTATATATTTTCCAAGAAAGTAGTTAGGATCTAAGTTCCAAGAATTCAAGCATTCATATACAACATAAGTCCCCTTGATTTACCAGCAATCACATCAACCATTGAGCTTATCAACACGTTGTGGCCTGACATAGAAGAACCTTAGAGTTATCTGAAGTGATCCTTATGCGAATCTTCAGCACTTGAGAGACTTTGATCAAGAGAGGATAAGATACTTTTGGGTATTTTATTCTATGTTTGCATGTGCATGAAAAACACATCAACAAAATTGGTGCTAGAACAAGGGCATGATCGTGATGAATTCCTGAACAGTTGAACTTCAGATCATATCAATTCATATTTGCAAGGAATATCAGTGGAGAAGCTACCTCAAATCTTCTAGAATCACATCCTCCTCTTTGCACTCAATAGAATTGAAGCAGAAGGCATGATTGTGGATACATGAATGAAGCAGTTGATGTTGGAACTTATCAAGTCATATTTTGAAGCAATGCTTAACAAAATTTGTACAAAGAAAGAAGGTGATCGCTGGATTATCAAGTGGATTCGTAAAGGAGGCTGGAACCAATTGAGCTTTCAAAGCTAAATTTGAGATTTGCAAGATCTATCTTATTCCGGAAAATCCAAAAAAAAAGTTAAAAACCAAAAAATCAGAAAATTCAAAAAGGAGATTTCTCAAATGGAGCGACAACAACATCAAGATTAGCAACAAGACGGAATTCCTCAACTTTGGTGGATATTGAATGCACAACTATACCCACGTTGCTTGTCTAAGTTTGCATCGTGTGGGCAGTGTAGAATCCATGAGACAAATGAACATAATGAGATGCATTGCTTCACATACTTGTCAAGGATGGAATTGGCAGCACAAGGAAAGATCTTCTTTTGGGATATTCCTAAGTCGGAAGCAGAAGGAGACAATTTCAGTGTCCCAATGAGTAGTAATCATTTTTCAAGCTTTTTAGGGATGATTGAAAATCAGCTTATTTTGAATGGTGAATTAAATTTAGATAAAATCTTGCTACCACTGTGGTGTAGAATTCACAATGCACCCCACTCCGAATTTAATTAATCACTGTGCAAAATGGCTATCAATCAAGTCAAATATCAGTTTGGATTGCCAGCCTTATCCAAGGAAGAGTGTATTGTGAATAGATCTTGGAGTGCACACCCCAGCTGAATTTAGAAGAACATGTGAACAAGATATTGCTACATCATTTAAATATGAAGTCAAGACGCAAATCAACTTGATGATCAATGCAAAGCGGTGAATGATAGCTCTCTACACCTTGCACCTAAAGAGGAATATGTCAGAATGCAAGTTGAAGAAACAATTGAGAATGCTCAAGTAGTGGCAAATGATGATCAAAGTGCTAGTCAAGCAATGGAGGAAGAAGGTGATTTACACCCATTACTAGAAGAAGAATTATACTTGAAAGTATCACGATGTCAATCTATACATCTTGAGGCATGGCATCAACACAAGAGAACCGTTCAAGACTTTCTTCTCGCAAGAATGTCTCTTGATGAAAAGAAATTCCTTTACCTTTGTCTTCAAACCTATGCAACAAAATAGCTACTTATTCTCACTATATTTATCAAATGGTATAGGAATTGAGGAGGGTGAAATCTCTCCTCCCCATGAGGATCTCTCCAAAATGGTCAACTTCAAACAACACACACTAAGCAATATATTAAGTCTTGAGAATATCAGTCAACTCTCAGTATTTAACACTTTTAAATCTAGAAGTCAAAGGTTAATGTGTGTGATTTAAGCCGTTGACTCTAGAAATGGATAGATTTATTGTTTGCAATGTGACCCCTTGAAATAGTGCATCCGAGGCATGACTCATGCCTTTCCATACAAAGTGTCCAATCATAAAAAATGTGTTCGAAAGGGTAATTGTTAATGTAAATCATGTCCTTTGAAATGAAGAATGTAGCCTTTCAAAGTGAAATTAGGTTGAATGATGAATGGTCGTGCATGTTGGAGGTAACCAAGGTGATCATGGTGTTCACTACTCACAAAATGACGTGCCCCATTACAGATAGAGTATCCCAAGTTTCTCTCTAAAACCACATATTTCATAATATGAAGAACACTTGTTTTCAAATTAAATAAAATTTCACTCCATCAACTATTCGATTATCAAACTAAATGAGAAGTAGGAAGTTTAGAATATTCATGGTGAAACAATTTCAGGAGAATTCAATAAGAAATTACAAAGGAAAGAAACTCGGTAAAATGTACAGAGGTGTTCGTTTTGACTATTTTAAAGAGAAGTCGTGATGCTAGAAAGAACTATTCAAAGCACAAAATCATTCAATTTGCCTCTCAAATACTTTTGAAAGGCATACGAAGGTTGTAACCAGAGATCTTGAACCTAAGTACAGTGGAAAGTTTCCAATCAGAAAATGCAAGCAAAATCTGATTATTTTATGAACAAGGGGTTTCTATCATGGTTTGGTTGGGGAGTGACACTAAGAAAAACACATACGCTTTGATTTTTTTCCATCTTAAATGTCGTTTTTCCATTATCTTCCCATAATAGAATTTCTTTCCTACTTCAGTTCCATATGATACGCTAAAAACTGTGCATATACAAACATAATGAAAACAATTTCCAGGAGTGTGCATAATGGATTTGTTCAAGCAGATTTGGACGTTTATCAGTGTATAGTGAGGGGCAGATCTATGTTAGATATCATAGTTGGAAATGAAAATTATTGTTATTCTATCTTGCATCAACATTAGATACTTAAAATGACAATGGTTGGATGCACATGCATATTTTCACTAGATGTCATAGTTGGAAAATATATTTGCCACCATGAAATAGAAGTTTTACACCCTGTTTTATAGGATATGTAATAACGCGTAAATAGGATGTCTTTTTGAGACATGAGCCTTGATATAAAAGGTCTCAACCTTTAGATTCATGTGGTTTCAACGAGGGTCCCATATTCTATATACTCTTAGAAATATTAGTAAGCGTATAAGTGTGGATGGTTCATAATCTAAGGTAGTCTACAAAAGAGATTGATGACCAAATAATATATACTAGAATGTGAATAGAGAGGTTGTAAAGGAGATATCTTTAATGTTTAATGAAGATGATAGGGATATATAGGGAGTGAAGGATAGGTTTAAATTTAGTATTAAGATTTCTATATTTTAAAAAATATTGTTGATTTATTTTAATTAAATAAAATATTATGTGTTTATAGGTTAGTAACTTAATTCAATACAAGTAAAATCTTATTGATAAATATGATGTCTTAAGTTGAATCTAGGTGTAAATAGGAAATTATCAAAAGTTATTAATTTTAGAATATGAATATGTATATTCATATAAGATTTAGGGTGTTCAAAAATGTTACGAACAATAGAGAAACAAAATTTAGCATATGGACATAGTTTATAAGTTTGTTCTTATATAATCAAGTCTAATGACTCAAAGGCTAGTTCAAGAATATAATGATGGACATATACAAGGAGCATCTTAAAGACTACTTAATATGAAATTTCAAATATAAAAAAAATTCATAGCTAGGAAGGCCTAAACATTAGGCTCTTATATCAAAATGTAATGACACAAGTTTTCACCAAGACATAATTAATTAATTGCAACAAAATTAATAGATGAAATATTAATGTTAAGATCAATTATTAAATGTAATAAGACTATATTAGATGTGAATAACCAATGTAATAATTTAAAATAATTATAAAGTCAATCGATAATGCAATAGATGAAATAACATAGCCACATATTATCATTAAAATCATTATATTCTCGTTATCCTTTATCATCAAAGGTTTCAAGTACTTATCTATATCATGAGGCTTGGAAAGGTCACTCTCACTCCAAGGAGATTCTAGTAGTATTGGCCCTTACTGCTGGGGTGCACTTCTTAGAGGAACTAGTTCTTACACAGAACCAACCATATTATCTAGAATTCAAAAGAATAGTCAAAGGACTAGGCTCTTTTACAACAAGTAAGCACTCAAGGAGGACATGTTCTTACATGGAATCTCACATGCCTTCATGATATGAAATAAACACAGCCCTAGCTAGGACACACCCAAGTGTACATTGTACCCCAAATTGGACACATATTGTCTACCCCTTCTCCAATACCCATACCAACTAATGACCCTAAACTTCATTCTTTTATGCCCTCTGAATTCCTATATTTTCTCCCATGCCCATAGCCTACCAAGTGACCTTCTTCTTCTTCCTTGAGTAATCTCCATGCCCTCTTCCAAGTCTCACGCAAATAACTTATATAACCTTTTTAGGGGTGGTTTCCAAACCATCACACCCTTTCAAAAAGGTCACCTTTGTTGGAAACAACAATGAGGGAAAACTGAGAGGGGGTGGGGGGTGAATCAGTTTTCATCGGATCTACAAACTTAATCATAAAAATAGATATGATAAACTACAACAATAACAAAGATAAGCAAGATGATAACACAATACACAACACCAAGATTTTGACATGGAAAACTTGGTTAAGGGAAAACCACGGTGGGAACCTACCCACAATAAGATGACACTCTGCAGTAGTATGTGAAAATATTACAATGGGGAATGCACATGCATTCAGGCACACTGTCTAGAGCTCATTTCTCAAAAGATAATGACCCAGAAAGCTACAACCCTTAGGGAAGTCTCAGTGACTTACAACAAGATTCAGACTACGATCCGAAAGGAATGAACTGCAATAATAACATCTCCAAATGCCCGATGACATTTTCGGTTAAGCACAATGTCTGCTCTGCAACACCAAACTCTACTCAATCACAATACCAAAGGATGAATCCTTGATCACACATACATCACTCTTTGATAGTTTAGACACAACCTTGGCAACTAAATTACATGACAATATCACCTATTTATACAATTCATCAACCTTGACAACAAGGTCGACTAAACCCTCAACTCACAATTACAAAATTACATCACACGATACAAAGATCGACCATCGAACCAATATAATGATTTACATGACAAAACATGGACCTAAACCAAATCTCCAAACATGCAATACCACTAGAAATGATGCCAAGATCAACTACAACACGCTACACCACTAGGAAAACGGCATAACATGAAGAACATCACCGATTCATCAAAATCACCAACAAATCACACAACGATCAATGCAGATCGTCACAAAAAATAGGACACAATTAGGAAACACCAACAAGCACATTAGAATCATCAGCAACAACTGTATCAAAACCACTTATCAAATCTTCATCGATCCACATCTGAAACTCAAGAAAACTCAAACAATAACAACTGTCATGAAGAAAAGATAACTCGTGGAGCACCAAATTATGAGCCATCTAAAATGAAGGCACACAAGACCATCCCAAACAATATCTCAAAATATCAGATCAAGATCTAATCACACCAGAATATACAAGAGGAAATACTGAACTCTACAAAACTTTGATCAGATAAACAAACTATAAAACCAGATCATATGATATGATCAATTAAGCTTCCCAGTTCACCAACACCAGCAAACCATAATCACAATGAACCAATCTACAAACATAGGAGCGGGAATATGTTGACATCAATGACAACAACATATCCTAGCAGCATCAATGTCCAACAATCTCCCCCTTTGGCATTGATGATAATATATGAATGTGAAAAACAATCAATGCAAAGAAAGAAAACATCTCCAACAAACACCCCCTAAGATCAGGCAGATAAAACAATTTTTCACATGCTTCTCTCCCCATTTGACAACAATGCCAAAGACAAAATACAGATTATGCTACTCTCCCTTAAACACATCCTCATGTATCTCTCCCCCAAAACACATAACCAGACTACTCCACCAGAGGAGAAGTACCAACTCATCAATCTTGATAAAGAGATAAGACTGTGAGTCCACCAGATTGATGCAACTTAATGCATCTAGTTCTCATCAAGAGGGGTAGAAAACCCTAACTTGTCTCTCAAATAGACAAATGTATCTGTAGGCAAAGGCTTAGTGAAAATATCAACAATCTATTCCTTTGTAGATACATACTCCAACTTAACTTCCTCTTCACTGACTTTCTCCCTCAAGTAATGATATTTGATTGACACATGTTTAGCCTTTGAATGTTGCACTCGATTCTTTGGCATGTTGATAGCACTAGAGTTATCACAGTAACAATAGGCTCATCATAGATAACTCTGATATCCTTCAACATTTGCTTCATCCAAACCACCTGAGTGCAACTACCAACAACAACAATGTACTTACCTTCAACAGTAGATAAGGACACTGAATCTTGTTTCTTACTAGCCCATGAAAACAATTTCTTACCCAAAAAGAAAGCACCAACGAATTACTCTTTTGGTCATCAACATCACTAGCCCAATCAACATCAATGTAAGCACATAACATGAAATCATCATTCCCCGGATACCACAAACCATAATCCACAGTTCCCTTCAAGTATCTAAATATTTGCTTAACAACAGTGACATGACTCTCTTTCAGATCATCTTGATATCTAGCAGGCATGCACACAACATGCATAATATCCGACCTAGTCTGAGTAAGATATAATAGTCCACCAACCATAGACCTATACAAACTCTATTTATCTTTTGAAGATTCATCATTCTTAGATAATTTGCAGCCAGTCACCATAGGAGTTCCAACCAGTTTGGAGTCATCTAACCCAAACTTCTTCAACAATTCCTTCACATATTTAGTTTGAGATATTAAAATACCTTTTCCAGTATGTGAAATTTGCAAACCTAAGAAAAATTTCATCTCACCTATCATAGACATCTCAAATTCCTTTGGCACATCACCTCTAAAGATAATATCATCAACAAAGACTTCAACAATTAAGATGTTATCATTTTCGAGCTTAAAGTATAGATTACTATCAACGATCCCCTTAAATAATCCCAATTTTAGCAAATACTTATCCAATCTAGCATACCAGGTCCTAGGGGCTTGTTTCAATCCATAAAGATATTTCTTCTGTTTACATACCATGTTTCCATCATAAGATAATAAAAATCCACCAGGTGTATACCATTTTCTCTTGAAAGAAATTCTTGTTTGCTTACCCAATTGACATTCCTTACATACTGGATTAGCAGGCTTAACAATATTAGGCAAAACATCTCTAACAACTTGGATAGAAATGATCTTAATCATTGAATTAAAGTTAGCATGACACATTCTCCTACGCCACGACCAACTTTCATCAATCTAAGAAATCAAACTTTTTTTCTCACCAACATTCAAATGAAAAATATTACCTTCAGTCTTAGTTCCAGATGCAATCTCTATATCAGAGATATTTAGGTTATTACATTTACCATTCTTGAATTGTAAATCATAACCTTTGTCAACCATTTGTCCAACACTCAATAGATTATGCTTCAAACCTTCAACATATAGACCATCATCAGTATTATGCTTACCATCAAATGATATAGAACCTCTACCACAGATCACACAGGCTTTGTCATCTCCAAATCTTACTATTCCACCATCATACCTTTCCATACTCACAAATTTTATTTTATCACCGGTCATATGATGTGAACAACCATTGTCAATTACCCATTCATCTCTTTCCTCAACCTTAGCAGCTAAAGCTTTTTCCTCAATAGTGCAGCTAGTGGGATCCACAAGTACCAGTCCATCTTCCTTAATGGAAAGAAATAAAACTTCATCTCCTTCTGATTCCTATACTTCCGGTTAGATTTGTAAGGTGTATTTTACTTCTCATGCTTCTCATATCTATCATTTATGTTATGCTTATCAAATTTATCATGCCTATCATACTTAGCCATTCTCTCTAGGCACCTAGAAGCGAAATGTCTTGCCTTATTGCAAGATAAACATTTCATTGACAATTTTCCATCATACTTACTGGATCCCTTAGGAAATCTCTGGGAAATCAATGCTACAAGATCATCCAGTTCTCTTTCTTGCTCTTCCATATCTCTCCTTTCTCTTTCATATCTAGATATTCTGCATTCTTTAGGTTTTTACTTCTTACCGGATACAGATGCTCTAAATGTTGTCTCAGACTTTCCACGTGATTCACCAAATTTGCTTAGCTCAAAAGCATCAATCTTTCCAACCAACATATCTCTTGTCACAGTAGTCACACTCCAGATCTCATTAATAGCAGCTACCTTATGTTTATAAGCAGGAGGCAAAGATCTCAATACCTTAGCAACAATTTCATCTTCTTCAAGGGTTCCACCAACACATCTAATACCTAGGACAAGGTCATTCACCTTAGCCATAAAGGTATTTATGTTCTCATCTTCTCCCATCTTCAACATCTCATATTTCCCTTTCAAACTCTGCAACTTAGCAACTTTCACTTGTTTATCTGCTTCATATAGGGTCTCAATCTTCTCCCAAATCTCATGTGTGGTCTGAAGTCTCATTACATCTTTCATCTCTGAATCAGTCAAGGCACTCAACAATGCTTCCTTCGCTCTAATATTATGTTCAGCTTCCTTGATCTCATCAGCAGTAACCGGTCCACTCAAAGGAGAATAATAGGCATTCTTTGTAATCTTCCAGTAATCTTCTCGAAGACATCTCAAGTGCACTTCCATCTAGTTCTTCCATATAACATAGTTACTACCTTCAAATCTGGGACTCTCCTTCTTAAAGATAACACCTCCAGTTCTAGTTGCCATCTTGAATCTCCTCGAGTGGTTAAGCTTCTTCCGAAGGATCTAGCTCTGATACCAATTGTTGGCAACAACAATGAGGGAAAACTAAGAGGGCCGTGAATAAGTTTTCACCAGATCTACAAACTTAATCACAAAAATAGATCTGATAAACTACAACAATAAAAAAGATAAGCAAGATGATAACACAACACACAACACCAAGAGTTTGACGTGGAAAACCCAGTTAAGGGAAAAAACATGGTGGGAACCTACCCACAATAAGATGATACTCTATAGTAGTATGTGAAAATATTACAATGGGGAATGCACATGCATTCAGGCACACTTCTTAGAGCTTACTGGTCAAAACATAATGACTTGGAAAGCTACAACCCTTAGGGTAGTCTCAATGACTTACAACAAGATTCAAACTACATTCCAGAAGGAATGAACTACAATAATAACATCTCCAAATGCTCGATGACAGTTCCGGTTAAGCATAATGTCTGCTCTGCAACACCAAAATCTGATCAATCACAATACCAAAGGATGAATCCTTGTTCGCACATACACCACTCTTTGATAATGTAGACACAACCTTGACACCTAAATTGCATGACAATATCACCTATTTATACAATTCGTCAACCTTGACAACAAGGTCGACTAAACCGTCAACTCAGAATTATAAAATTACATCACACGATACAAAGATCAACCATCAGACCAATATAATGATTTACATGACATAACATGGACCTAAACCAAATCTCCAAACATGCAACACCATCAGAAATCACGCCAAGATCAACTGCAACATGCTACACCACCGAGAAAACCGCATAACATGAAGAACATCACCGATTCATCAAAATCACCAACAACTCGCACAACGATCAATGCGGATCATTAAAAAAAATAGCACACAATTAGGAAACACCATCAAGCATGTTACAATCATCAGCAACAATTGTACCAACACTACTTATCAAATCCTCATCGATCAACATCTGAAAATCAAGAACACTCAAACAACAACAACTGTCACAAAGAAAAGATAACTTGCGGACCACCAAATCACAAGCCATGTAAAAAGAAGATACACAAGACCATCCTAAACAATATACCAAAATCTCAGATCAAGATCTGATCACACCATAATATACTGGTGGAAATAATAAACTCTGCAAAGCACTGATTAGATAAACAAACTACAAAACTGGATCATATGGTATGATCAATTAAGCTTCTTGGTTCACCAACACCAGCAAACCATAATCACAATGAACCAATTTGCAATCACCAGAGCAGACATATGTTGACATAAATGACAACAATATATCCTAGCAGTAGAAATATCCAACAACCTTTATTTACCCTTTAACAAATATAATTATAACTCTCTTTTAAGAGCGTTTTTCATAAACATTCTTCATTAACCTTTCTTTAAACCAAACGATTATAATATCCTTTATTTTTATCCCCCTTTTTAATTCTAAAAGGGTTGTTTAATCACTTTAGCTTCTCTTGGAGAATAAGTCACATAACACTTTGTATAAATTTTTGAGCATCAAACAAGATCACCATAAACAAATTGATATCCACTTCCATGCATTGATGACCTTTTTGATCAACTTCAATGTGGAAAATTCCTTTCCAATATTGATCTAGAAAGTTCCCATTCATTAGTTTAGAATTAATATAGAGGACACATAAAAGACAACTTTCAAGACTACAATAGATCAATATAAGTGTCTTGCTATGCCAATTGGTCTACTAATGCTCTTGCCACTTTCATGAGATTGATGCATAAGGTATTTATGATTGTTTAGAAAAAAAATTTATTGACTACTTAGATGATATTGTTTTCTTTTCCCATGCTTGGAATTTCATCTTCAGCATTTGAAACATGTTCTTTGTACTCTTCAACATAACAACTTATATGCCAACTTTCCTAAGTGTTATTTTGGTTAGACATCCATCTCTTATCCCAGATTTGTCCTTGATGCACATGAAATTTAAATAGATTGTATGAAAGTGGAAGTTATTCTCAATTGGCCCACTCCTTCAAATATGATTAAATTGAAGAGTTTTCTTAGTCTTGTCGAATTCTACTACAAGTTCATCCTTAGACACCTTTATAGCAATTGAAAAAGACCAAGATTTAATTTTAGAGGATAATAAACCATTGTCATGTTTTCAACACATTAAAAAAATATTATGTTTGACAACTTTTCTTGTTTCACCAAATCTCTCACAACATTTTAAATTTGGGATAGATGCCTCATAGTATGCACTTGGGGTTGTTCTTAAGAAAAACATTCATCCCTTTGCCTATTATTCAATTTTTTTTTGTATTGCTAAACATAATGACTCCACATATGATAAGGAATTACACATATTGGTCCAAGTGATTAGGTATGAGAGACAGTATCTTTTGGAAAATAAACAATTGTCCATGTTTTTTATTATGGGAAAAGCAGGTTTTGAAGGGATCATGAAACCCTTTACAAAATATTCCTAAAAGATAATAGCATTAAGCAACAAGAAAAGACAAACTGCCAAAAAACCAGCACAGTTATGAGCAAAAATCAGCAAAAAAGCCCAACAAAACTAGCCACATCCAACCATAACAGAAAAGAGACAAAAAATAAATTGTAAACTTAATGTTTTTTAGGGCATTACCCAAATTTCCACTAATCCCTTGCAAATCTTTAATATTATCCCTAAGCTTAGGGATTTCGTTGGAGGAGGCCACAACGGATTTTTTCATGCTTGCCCTTGTTCTTTTTGCCACACCACTAGGAGTACTTTCCACTGTTCCTACCTTGATAGCATCCTCATCAATGTCTAGATCCATGACAAGTTTAGGGGTGCTGGAACCATCGAGGAACTTGGTAATTTCCTCTAAATTCTTAGTCACAGAGGAAAGAATATCCGGAATCATTAGCAGAAAGTTTTTCATAGTTGTTTTTCCTTCCTCTAGATTACCAATTTGAGCTTCCATCTTCTCCACTTTTTCCTCCATTCCTTTATTCCACTGTTCCTGGTTTATCTCAGCTTTCTTCCCTTTCTCTTCCTACTGCTTATCAGTTTTTTCCAGATTCTTTATTCCTTCATAAACCCACCTGTCAAAACCCATACGAGCCTCAAACTGGTTTCTGAGTTTATCCAAAATTATCCCCTCTCTAGATTTATCCTAATCCCTTCTCAAATTCTCCTTGTCCTTCTCCTGCTCGGTTTCCTTGTCCTTCTCCTGCTCAATTTCCATTTCCCTTTCCTCATTAATCTTGTCATGTTCCTCCATAGGCTGGCTATTAACAATTCCAATGCTCACACTGTGGGTCGGACTATTTTGATCAGAGAATTCCTCAGCTCCTCCTTCCTCTTCCCCTACTTCCTCTTCCTTCTAGCTCTACTCTCCTTCAGACTCACTAGTCTCCATCTCATTGCCATATTTTTCAATGTCCTCTGAACCCTTGTCCTCTTGAATTTTCTCCATGGTAGCTTTTTAACCTTTTTTGCTCTATGTCCCCTCATCCTTGCTAGACCCGCCTTCCTCCAGCTTCCTCTTTCCTTTCCCCGATAACACCGACAATCTCTTATTTTCCTAGATAGCCAGAATCTTGCAATGCTCATAAATGAGTAGAATAAGGCCGCAATGAAGCATAGGTGAAGAAGGGTTCTTGATGTGCTTATTCAGAGACCCCGACAGAGACCTAAAGAGGTAATAGGGCAAAGAAATCCTCTTCTCATGTCTAAAATGATTTAAAAGCACAAAATGGTATGTGTGGAGCCTGGTAAAAGGACCCTCCACAGTAATATATTCCATAATTGCACTAATCACACAACCCCAGATTTTTTTAATATTGCAAGCATCATAATACCTCCCGTAGCTTTTCCTATTTTTGCTCTCTCCTTCTCTTTATGCGGAAAAAGCTTAACTACATTATTAGACACTTTTAGGTCTCTAAAGAAGTTAAGAGCATAGTGGGGCATACTTGTAACCGTCGCAATGAGATCCGCATCCAACTTAAACCTAACACCATGAATTTTGAAGGAGTCATTTATCCAGTTTTCAATGACTTTGGTTACCGCTAGGTTAACTCTGCCTTTATCATAGTCAACCACCTTTTCCATAAAATTCATCATGAATCCTTTCTCCAGCTTTGCCCAAACCTTAGGCATTTCCTTCCATGTAAAAATATTATTAGGTTCCTCTCTTCTTAGATCCCCCCCTATTTTAGACTTACAATTTCTCTTCTTCTGCAACTTCAGAGCTTTCTTCCCAATGACACTCGAATTTTTGAAAATGCATACCCACAAAGTGTGCGGAGAATTAATATTCTTGATTAGGACTCTGCCCTTCTGATGTATCATCATTACCTTATTAAATATTTGAATATTACTCATTACAATATTCATGATTAATCACGTGATCCCTCTTTCCCTATGAATCTGTCCTTTCTGATAAGTTCTTTAATATTAATATCCATATTAACTTCCCCATTCCATATACATTGAGCTTCAGAATTTACGCCAAGGTTCGCTAACCCATCTGCAACCCCATTTTTTTCTCTAAAGGCATGTTCTATAATAATAGATTTAAAGATAGCAATTATTTCTCTAGCTTTAAAAATAATATTTTCTATAGTCCAGAAGGATCAATTTCACCCTTGAGGCATTTAATTATGTTAAGTGAGTCTCCTTCCAACCATAGATTATTATGATTAAGATATTTTTCAATAATAAAAGTGTTCAAATCCCCTGATGCTTTAGCATAATGACTTGTTTGATTACCCAAAGGGCCAACAACTGCCACAAGGCAAAACTAGCAAAATTCCTGACAATGTCCCATAACCAGCTTTCTCCAGCTTTCCCTTAGATGCCCCATCAAAATTGGCCTTAATCCATCCCTGAGAAGGAGAGCATCATACAAGACCATCCCTACCCTTATCCACATAGATTCTGTTAATGGATAAATTCCATCTTTCCTTAAAATCTTCTTTAGTAGCTAAACCATGATCAGTTCCATTTAGACATTCAAAAATCCCCCTATAGATTTTATCCACCACCACTTCAAGGTTAGCACTTTTATCCCTAAAAAACCTGTTGTTATGCTCCTTCCAAATATTCCATATATTATATTAGGGAGAGTAAGTTTCTAAAGCTCAACATTCTTAGAATTAGAAGAAGGACAATACCATTGCTGCCAGAACTCTTCCAAAGAGTTCAGGAAAACCCAGCTCAACTTCCACCTACTTAAAATAACATTCCAGATTTCCTGACTGAAAATACAATGGAAGAGGATATGACAAGCCGACTCCTCCTCTGTGCAACAAAGAGAACACCTATTAGGAAAAACAAATCCACTCTTATAGAGATTATCAAGAGTTAACACCTTATTTTGGATAAAAATCCAAAAGAAGATATTAATTTTGGGCATCAACTTCTTTATCCACACTTTAACCCACAAAGGGATCTCGTATGGAACTTTGTTGTGGATAGACACTGCTGAAGACATAGAATATTTCCCATCCAAAGTTTCCCTCCAAATCAGACAATCCTCAATGTTGTCCATAATTTTTTTAGAAGAAAGCAGAATCTCTAGAAATTCTAATCCCGGACAAAGCTCGTTGAGCTCAATCCACTTCCCATTTCTCCAGTAGTCTCTAACAAAGACTCCATAACTACTTTTGAACCAGTCTTTCCAGTCCTTAAGGATAGGAATTTCCTCCAGCGGTTTATCCATAAGCCATCTATCTTCCCAAAATCTAATAATTCTCCCATTCCCCAATTTCCACATTCTTCCAGCTGCTGCCCAATCTTTAGCCGTTTGAACTGCATTCCAAATTGCAGATCCTTCAACAAAGAAAGCATTTTCCATAAATTCATCCTCAGATGGTTGCATGTAAAGGTATTTCTTTTTCCAAATTAAATTCCATTCTCTTTCCTCCCCTTTCATTCTCCAAATTTGTTTAGCTAACAAGGCATTGTTCATAGTTATGATATTCCTTAGTCCCAAACCCCCATACGCCTTAGGAGTACAACTATTATTCCAAGCAATAAGGGGGATTCTATTTTTATCTTCCATTCCTGGCCATAAGAATTTTTTTTGAATTCTTTCAATTGCCTCTGCAAACTTTCTGGGGATTTTAAATAGACTGAGGGAATTGATTACTCGTGTCAACGGATTTTTCAATCTCTAAACTATATTGAATAAGCTAGGTATATGAAGTGGGATTTGCATTTAGAACAATTTCACTTGGTCATCATTTAAAAGAAGGGGAGCACAAAAAATGTTTTTAGTTTGATTCATCATCTTAAAACACATGCTTAAGCTATTATGACCACTTGTAATTTTGGATTTTAGGTACAATATTCCCAATATGCTTAGGATTCTAATATTAGCATAGTCCTCAAAAGTCTTCAAGATCCTTTAGCTTTGAATTTGACACCTTTTCAAGATTCTCATATCAAGGAAGGGTTGTTGTATAAATTGGATAAAGTTTGTGTCCCTTGAGATTAACAAACTTCTCTACTCAAGTAGGCACATTCTACTCTTTATGGTCATTGGTGGTCATTTTAGCAAGAAAAAAAACACTTCATCATATGCAATGGCTCTTCTATTGGATTAATATGTGGTGAAATGTTCTCTATTTTCTCAAGAAATTGTAATTTGTTGTCATTCCAAACCAACAAACAAAACATTGGAATTGAGTATTCTTTTTCCTATTCATTCTTATCACTTGCAGAGCATTTCCAATGATTTGATTAGTGGTTTTGCATTGACTATTTTGTTGCAATGATATTTTATTTTGTGGTATTCAATTGGTTTAGCAAGATGGCTAAGTTTATTCCATGTAGCAAAACAAGTTCTACGTGTGACTTAGCTCAAGTTTTACTAATTAGCATTTTTTATTTATCACAACTCATGTTTTGTGGGTAATCTCTAATGATATAGGAGTTTTCTTTAACCTCGCCACTTTTCACCCTCAATCAAATGGTGGGATCAATGTTGTGAATGATGATATCATAAAAATTTATATAGTTCTCTTTCCAAGTGGGTCTAACCCACTTTGAGTACACATACAATTTCTTTGAGTACACATACAAGCAAGTAGTTAACTCATCTATAGGTCACTCACCTTTTAAGGTATGTCTTGGTTTTCAACCTTTGGCTTCATATGAGTTGTCTTTAGCTTTTCCCTTTCCAATAACTATGCATATTTAGAAAGAGGAAGACAAAGCCCAAACCTTCATACAAAATTTGTAGACTCTTTAGCCAAAAGTAATATAAATTCTTCAAAATACACAAGAAAGCACATAGTAAGGTCAAGCCACTCCACTATGGTCTTAAACTACTCTTCAAAAGGTCTTTGACAATGATTTTTGGCTTGATCTTACAACTCAATTAGGCATCAATTATGTTTCTATTTTGATCTTTTCAAGCACTCGAGAACTACCTTGAGTCAACAATAATGATTGAGTTTCTTGTTAAAAATCTTGCAAATTTTGTTTCTGATTTTAATCTTTTGCTTGATTTGAACTAAATTTTTTATTTAAAGACTTCTTGGATTTGATATGGTTTCTCCACTACCTAATGTTGGTGTAAAGAAGGTTTTGTACCTAGTAATGTGCTATACTTAGCTAGTTCCTATTAGGGGAATTATTCACATGATTTAAGCTTACTTAGGTTCTAGGTATCCTACAAGTCTTAGTTGTCTAGATAAAATTTTATCACATATGTTAGTGTAAATAGTGTCATAGTCAAACTAGTTAGCCAATCACCTTTCTAGTTAGTGAACTATTCACATCTTGCTTAAGTTTACTTATGCTATTTTATGGTTTTGTCTCACTTCATAGGTTTGAGACATATGTATATAGGAGTTGATAAATACAACCCCACAGTAGCCTGAAGATCTTCTGCAAGCCGAATAACTTGTTACGAGGAGAAGCAATGAAGCAAAATCTGAAGAACACACAAAAACACAGAAAAGTATTCTCAAAATATGAGAGCTCCAATTCACCAAAAATGTATTGTGAAAAGATAATACAATGAAAAGAAAAATTAACCTCTAATAGGTCAAGAAACCCTAAAAAGGGAAAACCCTAGGCTTGCACATAATAATTAATTAAAATAATTAATTATATGCACCTAATGTTAGCTTAAGTGTAAAAATATAACTAGGAACTTAAAAACTTAAACAAATATTGTTTAATTAATCAAGTAAAGACCCAATTACTCTAACACCCCCCCTTAAGCTAGACTTAGGGAGAAGCTAAAACCTAGAACAACTACTGAAAGCATGAAAGATGGGTCCTGGCAACAAGGCTTGATCAGGTACCCAAATACAATGAAATCTCTATAAACTGGAGAAATAGAGAAAACCACATGGGAACAAAACTCTACTCCAAAAAGAGATGGAAAAGAATATCACTGAAGCATGAAGAACCTGCAAACTTTGTCGAAGAATAACTGCTGATCTGAAGAACATCCACTGAACTAGAACATGACTAGGTAGAGAAGACTGTAATCTGCATGAGTGCCCTCAAATGACACTACTCGAATCAGGAGGCAAACAAGGCAAAAACAACTGAAATCGAAGATGCAGATGGCATGAGAAACCAAAGCTTGAAGTGTTGATCAATTGAACCACGGAAGCATTAGAACCAACAGGGTAAACCTCTCCATAATGCGAAAGTGGGAGAGGGACAGGAACAGTGAAAAGGACAGCCAAAAACAACTGCATGATGAAGAACCAAGAACATCAAAGGTGCTGAGACACATCATCATGAGGTGAATTTCATGGAAGGAACACTCACTTGACAAAGGAAGATGGCAAACAACAGGCAAACATCAACCCTCTCATGGCACTTGATCAACAGTGCATGTACAACAAGACACAAGATATGCAAGATTTCAAGTAAACAATGCATGATGGCACTTTATCTCAATGCATTTTCATATATACAATGCTACAATGATAAGAAGATTGGAAATAGAAACGTGAACCAAAAACTAGACATCCTACTCAAAGAAGAGATCCCAGGACCTGAAACAACTACGATATCCACCAAAGTGCTGAAAAGAAAAAAACTGAATAAAATATGCATGAAGAAGAATCTGAAAATAAAACTTAGATGGATGGAAATTACATAGCACACGCTTTCCAAAAATATAATATTTTTGAAAAACGGAGGTCAGATGCGCATTTTATGGCTCCCGGAGTGCAAAAACTAGACCTCACTTTGACTAGAAAAAAACATAGTCAAACAAAAAAATTGGAAAAAATTACCAATACCATGAGGTTGGCCTCGGAACCATCTTTCCGATGCCTATTTTTTTTCAAAAAAATGACTCTGTATGCCCAAGATAGAGCCAAAAAACCAAACCCCCCCTGAAAAAGCCAAAAAAGGGGGTCTCGTGGCCAGTGGGTGGTCTGGTGGCCACAGAGCGGCGCTTCGGTGGTGGACCGGTGGCTGGGCGGCGGCTGGGTGGTGGCCCGGTGGCAGGACGGAGCCTCCCCGGGGGCTGGGCAGAGCGGAGCGGCGGGGCCAAGCGGAGCTAAGCGGCGGGTCGGTCGAGCAGCAAGAGGCCGAGCGGCGGCTGGGGAGCTGGGGCCGCAGGGAGTGGAGGCCAGGGGCACGGGGAGTGGAGGGCTGCAGGTGGTGGGAGCCGCAGTGACAGGCGGTGGCGGGCGGTCTCCGGAGGAGGCGTTGCCAGCGGGGAGAGGCACTGCGAACCGGAGACAGCAGGGGCCGGAGATTGCAGGGCCGCCGGAGGCCGGTGCCGGTAGGGGGCAGGAGTCCAAAGAAGGAGACACGAGGCCCGAGGGAGGTTAGCGGTAGGGACGTACTGACACGTGAAAAGACTACAACAAGGCAGGGGCCCCACGGTACCCTGCGTACCGTGGGGACCCCCCCAAAAAAAAACTTTTTGCCCAAAAAAAAAATTTTGGTTTTTTTTTTTTCGCTTTTTTGAAAGAATTTTTTTAAAAGAAAATTTCAGCCTGCATGCCGTAAAAAGGCAAAAATAATTGTTGGTGTAAATAATTATTCATCATGGATATTATTACACTTACTTAAGTTTACTTAGGATAATGCATTTCATAGTAGTTTGGATATGAGACACTTGGGTGTTTGTGCCACATTGGGATAGTGTGTGTAGGAGAAATTCCACCTCTTATGGTGTTGATCTTGTTATTACACTATCATATCCACTTATTGTGGAGTGATAATTCCACCTTCGGTGGGTGATCCACCTCATGTGGAATATTATATTATTTCTCCTACCTACCCACACCTATTTCCTACCTACCCTTGTTTCTTATTGAGCCACATGTCATATTTGTGTGCTCATACATATCCCTAGCCTTGCCTATATAAGCAGGCTCATCTACATTGTATGTAACAACAACTATTGAACAATTTGTTGATCATTTTTCTATTGATGAGAATACAGTTTATTCTTGTCCCATATTATGTCTCTATCTTGTACATTTCATTGACCTCTTGATCTTGGCAAAATCCAACATGGTATCAGAGCTATTTGGGGCTTCATTGATTTGTCTTGAAGAGGCATTATTGTGACGTCAAGAGGCAGATCTGAGGAGCATCATCATTTGGAGGCGTCCTAGACCAGATCCGACCTCACCATTGCATCCGGAAGGCCATTTCCATGAATTTTGGTTATAAAGTTGGCCTATTTTGGTGAGAAAATTTTTTTCTCCATTTTTGCCTATATCGTACGGATTTCAAAAAAATTTTATTAATATTCGAAAAAAAAAAAAAAAAAAAATCATTTTTCTAAAATTTGTTTTCAAAAATCAAAAAAATCAAAAAAATCAGAAAAATTTCGATCAAAAAAATTCAAAAAGCATAGAAAAATCAAAAAAAAAAAGGGCATTTGTTTTTTGGGGGGTCCGCAGACCCCCACCCGTACCCGTTTTGCAGGTCAACCATACCTGCTGCAGCGCCACCAGCCCGCTCACGTACCTGTTTGTTCCGCCACTCGTCCTCCGGTCGTCCGATTCTGTCGGCGCCTCGTCTACGACGCCGCCGCCTCGCTCCCTGTCGCAGTGTACCACGCACAGACACCCGCTGGCCAAAGACTCCGGCGCCCGTCCCTCTGCTCCGCCGGCAGCAGCTCCGCCGAGCGGCGCCCTCCGCCTTCAGCACAGCCACACGGACAGGCCAGCTCCTCCGCCACGCGGTACACCCGTACACAGATAGTCATCTGCCATGTGTTTGCCCTGTCATCATTTTCGTACGCCACATCATTAGTACGGACTGCCACATCAGCAGCCACATCAACCTACATAGTTAGCATTTCGTACAGTACGGAACACACAGTCAGCACGCCACGCAGTCTGTCCGTACAGTACGGACGCCCAGTCAGTCAGGGAGGCGAAGTTTTTGCGACGGTCATACGGTCGTCAAATTTAATCACGTGACTTGCTGACATCAACGCCACATCAGCAGGGTTTGAAAATTTTTGGACCCCCTCTCATTTGCCTTTTTGATTTTGCAGTTCAACTTCAAATGGCCATAACTTGCTCATTTTTGCTCCTTTTTGGGTGCAATTTTTTTTGAAATGGGCTAGAATTTTGTGCTCTCCGTAGTGGTGAAGAAATTTTTTAATTTTGATGCACGGATTTTTCAGAAAATGCAGTTTTTGGTGACTGTCCCTGAGTAATCCTTGTTTTTGCAACTTCAGAGGCTTCGTTTGGGGTCATACGACCTCCTTTTTAGGTGCTATTTTTTTTGAAAGTGCGTATTTTTTCATCTACTTTCACATGATGCTATCAGATTGATGTCATTGTAAGTATAAATTGTACTTTCAGATCTTAGCCATTTTTGGCTCTCTTGGTACTTGTATGTTTGCTTGAATCTCAGTTAGATTCATTGCACTATTGATTGAAGTCTCTTGTATCTCATTTGAGAAGTTGTAAAATTTGCATCATAAGTCCACTTTGTCTTGTCTTGCAAGTGGCTCATTGTAATCGCACTAAGTATAAAGTGCCAAAATCATCACTTTAGGGGGGGTAATTTGATTGATTGAATTTGGGGGGGTGTCTCTTGTGCTTTTTTTCTCTTGTGTTCCTTCCTTTTTGCTGCTATGGGTTATTCTAAGTTTCCTCTCTTAACTCCACATAATTATGCTACTTGGAAAATTGATGCATGGAGTAAACTTATGGAAAAAGGACTCACTCATTACATTGATGGAACTATTGTTGCTCCAGCTGATCCTAAGGCTGATCTAGTTGGTCACTTAGATTGGCTCACTAAAAATATCATGGCAGTTGGTACCTTAAGAAAGTATGTATCAAAGGATCTCATCTTTCATATTGAGAAATGTACTCTAATCAAGGATGCTTGGCAAAAGTTTCAAGACTTGTATGGTCAAGTTGATGAGATTAGGGGATATCAAATTGATAGTGATCTCACCATGTTAGATCCCAAGAACTTTGATACTATACAAGATTATGTCACTAAGGCAAATGAGTTGAGGGCACAACTCAAAGATTGTGGCATTGATAAGAAGGATACTCAATTGATATTCAACTTGATAGGGAAACTTCCACAAGAATATGCAGCATTTGTTTCTAGTTTCCAAACTCATAGGATGACAATGGGTTCAAGCTACAAAATGCCTACATTTGATGCTTTCAATGAAATGTTGATGATGGAACAAACTAAGTTGATAAGCATGGGCATTCTTAAGGCTTCTTCTAAGTCTCAAGCATTAGTGGCAAATCAAGGAAACAAAGGAAATCAAGGAAAGGACAACTCAAACAAGAAGAAATGGCAATCAAAGCCTAAAGAAAAAGCACCATCTTCTCCACAACAAGGAGATTCATCCTCTTCCAAGAAAGATAATTCACCAAAGAGAGAGAGACCTACTTGTGCTTATTGTAAAAAGATTGGTCATGAGGAACATTGTTGCCATACTAAGAAGATTGATGAGCTTACACACATCATCAAAAAGCATAACATTGATTTGCCTAAAGTCTACAAGAAGGATGATTCATCAACTTCCACTTCCTCACACTCAAAAGGAAAAGGGCAAGCATTCATGGCTTCTACAAGTGGAAAAACTCACTCTTTTGGAACAAGAAAAGGAAAAGCTCTATGTGCTACTATCAGTCATGATTCAGAGAGATGGCTTCTAGATTCAGGGGCTTCTCATCATATGGTATCTTCACAGTCTATGTTCTCTACATTTGAGCCTTGCACCATGCCACAGATTTTGATGGGAAATCATACATACATGGATGTGATTGGGAAAGGATCTATTGACATTGGGGATAACTCCTTCAATGATGTGTTGTGTGTACCCCACTTGACAAACAATCTCCTTTCTATCTATCAAATCACACATGGCGCAACTAAGAGAGTTGTGGAGTTCACACTTGACTCAGTTTTTATTAGAGACATGGAGACTAGAGCTATCATTGCGACTGGGGTGGTTGATCATGCATCTCGGTTATACACCTTTTCAGATTTTGTTGATGATGATGATTTCACATTTGATGATTCTACACATGATGATCACACTTATTGTGATGATTCAGATTTTGAGGAGAACTTTGGACACTTGAACATGGGGATTCTCACATGTGAACCCATTTTTGAGTCTTGTATTTCATCTCCTCATATTGATATCACACCACCTATTGCACTTGATGATGCAGATAGTGCGACAGTTTTGCCTTCATGTGATTCAGTGCAGCAGGATATTCATTGTCTTCCAGCTTCAGATTCATGGGATGATTACTTGACAGATATTGCAGGTTTGTTTGTGGAATCCTACATTGCAGATTTGGGAGACATCATTGATGACATTCATCTTCTCTTTGATGAAGATGATCCTTCTTCGATTGTTGCGAGGGCACACTCTGACCCTCTTGTTCATTCTCTACATGATCATTCTTTCGAGGTTGACATGATTGTGGATACTTATGTACAGCAGTTGGAGGAGGTCTCTTTATTCTTTGAGGAGACACATGAGTCTTTGGATATTGTTCTACATCCATCTCCACTAGATGTTGGAGTTCCTTTTTCAGTAGTGTGGAGCAGTTCACCACCTTTGGAGGGGGTATCTTTCAGCATCGACATGGGGACACTTGAGCAGTTTTCAGAGATTCCTTTCATCATGAGTTTTCTTCATACATCTTCCCTTCATGATTGGGGAGACTTCATGGATACACCTTTGGTTTTGTTTCTTCCTAAGGGGAGGAATGTTGTTCGATGTTCGTGGAGCAGTTTCTTCATACATCGAGCTTCTATCATTGGTGTAGATTCTTCATTAAGGGAGGATCACAGTTTGACTTCTCTTCTTCTCTCATATGGGGGGGACTTTTTCCTCACATGGGGTTTTGTTCCTCACATACTTCTTTGAGAGTTCTCTTGTATAGCTTTCATCTCTCTTTTTGGGGAGGGTTTTTTCCCATTGGGTTTTTCTCTCTTTCCCCACTTTGTGAGAGATTTCATTGCATTGGTTTGCATGCATTTGCATTTGTTCATGGGTACCTAGCATGGCCTCGTAGCCGGGACCCATCTTGCATTGCTTAGTTGCATTGTAGACTTAAGTGCATTCCCCTATGTTGCACTTAAGGGGGGGTGTTGGTGTAAATAATTATTCATCATGGATATTATTACACTTACTTAAGTTTACTTAGGATAATTCATTTCATAGTAGTTTGGTTATGAGACACTTGGGTGTTTGTGCCACATTGGGATAGTGTGTGTAGGAGAAATTCCACCTCTTATGGTGTTGATCTTGTTATTACACTATCATATCCACTTATTGTGGAGTGATAATTCCACCTTCGGTGGGTGATCCACCTCATGTGGAATATTATATTATTTCTCCTACCTACCCACACCTATTTCCTACCTACCCTTGTTTCTTATTGAGCCACATGTCATATTTGTGTGCTCATACGTATCCCTAGCCTTGCCTATATAAGCAGGCTCATCTACATTGTATGTAACAACAACTATTGAACAATTTGTTGATCATTTTTTTATTGATGAGAATACAGTTTATTCTTGTCCCATATTATGTCTCTATCTTGTACATTTCATTGACCTCTTGATCTTGGCAAAATCCAACAATAATTTTTTTAAATTTTTTTTCTCAATTTACGTGCCAGGGCCCTACAACCTGGTCTAGATCTGAGAAAAAAATTCACCCAAAGGCTCAGGAACCAAAATAGGTTGAATTTTATATGACCATAGGGGTTTTCGAGCCTTCTGAGCATGATGGTGAGGTCCGTTTAGGCCCAAAGTGCTCAAAAAAAAAAAGGTCAAACCCTAAGTACATAAAATAATTCCTTAAACCCTAGATTTGCTTCCAAAGCCAAAAATCTCAAAACAAGAACAGGTAACTGTAGATTTGAAGCTCTGCTACCATATAGGAGTTGAGAAATACAACCCCATAGTAGCCTGAAGATCTTCTGCAAGCTGAATAACCTGTTACGAGGAGAGGCAATGAAGCAAAATCTGAAGAACACACAAAAACACAGAAAAGTATTCTCAAAATATGAGAGCTCCAATTCACCAAAAATGTATTGTGAAAAGATAATACAATGAAAAGAAAAATTAACCTCTAATAGGTAAAGAAACCCTAAAAAGGGAAAACCCTAGGCTTGCACATAATAATTAATTAAAATAATTAATTATATACACCTAATGTTAGCTTAAGTGTAAAAAGATAATTGGGAACTTAAAGAATTAAACAAATATTGTTTAATTAATCAAGTAAAGACCCAGTTACTCTAACAATCTACTCATCACTTGAGACACCTATTGCATTCATATTTGAAACTTGCTCACACACTTGTCAAGTGAGCTTACAAGTGTTCCATCTTTGGAGGGTGAGTCATAGCTTTGGTCCTATATTCCTACCTCATCTACCTTGCCTATATATGCAAGGAATCTATGTACATTTCAAACACTCTTCATAATATATAATAGGCATACTTTTGTGTTTATTGTTTCACTAGTGGAAGATATGATTAGATTGTGCTTTTAGATCTTGGCTTCTCCAACAATATATTCATTTTATGAGTTTTATTTAATTCTACTTACCTAAGTCTCATTGTATAGGATTAAGACATATGCCAACATCCTGTCTAATCCTACCTCTCACATTGCCTTATAAGCAAAGCATCTCATGTATATTCTCATATCCATTCTTGCATAAATAATCAAGCAAGCTATTTATGGAAGTTATTTTGGTCTTGTAGGGTTCTTGAGGGTTTTGAGGAGTCACCATCAACTCCTACATTGTATTAGAGCTCTAGATTTGAATACTCCTTCAAATTTTAGAGGGTGTTTTGAGTAAGTGAAATTGTCGGGTATAATTGGGGCTAAACAAAAATCACATTTGAGTCCAAAATGCCTTGAAACTCCCTATTTTCATATAAAATAGTTTATATTTTGGTTTCAAACCAATTTTGGCCTTTTTTGAGGGTTTGAAGGGAATTTTCCATATGTCCTTACAGTTATACAAAATTTGTACATATGTATGAATCCATCACTAGCTTTAGTACATGTAGATTAGGTACATTAAACACATATATGCATAATATTTCTTCTATGTAGGCATCACATCATCCTTTGTCACTCTTGCACTAGATGTGCATTGTTAGATTTCTACCATTGTCTATCAAATCTCTCAAGCAAACACTTAAATCACTAAAAGATAACAAGAAGTAGCATACATGATAATATGAAAATATAAATTATGCATATATCATCAAGGACATACTCATTAGAAAAATAAACATAGGTCATTAGGATAAACTTATACAAATTTTAGTGATAATATTTAGAAGATTACAAGACTTTAATTGGTTATACAAAAAAGAGTGTTTGATATTAAGTAAGTAGAGTTAGTACATAGTTTTTAGAGGTAATTCCCTGATTTTTCAAGACCAAGTAGTATCAATTCACCATGGTCCTCTAATTTTTTTGCCATCAAAAGGTGAACCTATTCGTCTTTGTGAATTATGTTTATCCTCCTAAACACAACTCTATACATGTTTCCTGCACATAGAAAGAAGGGGAAAATTGTCAGTAATAGGGGTTTGCCTAAGTCAAATTCCAGTTAAGGAATTAACCTTGAATACTGCAAATAATGAAATAATTGTTAAGGAAATATACCTCAAATGTGCAACTATTTATGATGATGATGGTTTTCTCTTTGAATGTAATCACAAATGTATGAAATGACAAAACCCTAATCACACACAATTGCATAAAAATTAACATGACTTTACTCCATAATGCTTGATGATGAATATGTAGCCTTGAAAATCTCTGAAAATACTTGATGAATGTTTCATGGATGCACCAATACTTTAGGTAGATAATAGATGAAGTATTAGATATAAAATAAATTGATACAATATCTTTATATAGGGGTTTTAGGTAAATTATAGATTAGGTCGACCTCAAATAGTCATGTCGAGCTAGGGGATCAAATCTTATCAATGAGATATAGCCCTAACCCTATTTCAAATTGGGGCTGAATTGAGTGGGATCATGGCATTTTGGGGTGCCATGGTCTAGACTAGGGCACTCTACACCTTGGTGCCACCATAATCAGGACCAAAATAGAGCTAAAATAGGGTAGGTATCCCATGGTAGGACCCACAAAAGTTTTTCCATGGCCTCAAAGCTGAAGAATGGGCACAAAACGGACCTAGAAAGGAAATGGGGATAGTACACGCTAAAGTAGGAGCACAAAAATGAGGTGTAAATTGAACCGATGACAATTTACGATGTTATAGGTTCAAACACCTCGCTTGCATTGGGGGGATTTTTGCAAGGTGTGTTCCCTTGTTCTCCCTAAGTTGTGCAGCATAGTGCTCGAGTTTGTGACATGACTTAATTGCCTCCCATGAATTCATTAAATCTCACAGTTGTATCGGGCATTAATAGGTTGATCTTTTAGTGCAATGACATTAATGTTTCTAATAATGAATTGTATTGAGATGTTTTACAAATGTACAACGAGCTTTCTTATATAGACAAGTGAGGATGGAGTAATTATAGCTAACTTGTTACAAAATTAAATGTAAGATGTTGACTCATCTTTATAACTAACATGAACAATATTAAATAATTGTTTCATGTGGAAACTAAGATATCCTAAGTAAAATTAACAGGTGTGAATAGGTGCTAACCAAGAGCTAGTTAGGAAATATCCTTATTCACATCAACAAAAACTAAACTTTCTATTTGGATTTTCATGCCACTTTAGCTTATATGATACCCTTATATATTTATACCAAAGTTATTGATACCATCCGTGTCTATTATTACCTTTTTAGGCTTCATATAGTTATATTCTCATTATAATTCAAGGAGAAACACATAATATATTTCCAATGGGAGTTCATAGTAGGCAATCTCGTGGCTTTCACACTATGTCTTAAGATGTTTGGTACCCACCACAAAATAGAGTTGGTACATGATCACTATTAATGTTCTTAGGTAAGGTATTGCAATGCAATGATCTAAGTGGATTATAGCATTGCCATTAAAGGATTATATTTCTAAGATATCCTTCATATACATTATATTAAATATTTTAATCATCTTTTATTAAGAAATATTTTGGAAAGGAATTATCTTCATCATCTTCTCATAAAAAATACTACTAAAGGTTCAAAGCTCTTTCATTTGGATTTTTTTTTTTGATATCTTGAAACCCTTTCTAAATAATGCTCGTGGTGGATTTAGAAATGGGAATAACTTATGGTTATCCCATTTCATCACAACTTCAAAAAATAATTTGGTAGTAACTCTTGGGTTAAAGGTCATAAATTATAAGGAAAAGTCATTTGCACAATCAAATATATGAACTCTTCTATATATTGGAACCATGGCCTATGTTGTAATTAAAATTTCATCTTGTTGCATGTTATTTTCTCTCCATTATTTTCATATAGAGATTATCATTGATGTTATGCATCAGAAACTAAGGCTTTACCCTCCGGGATCTTGGAAAAAATATTGTTATATAGTGTATAGTTGTTACACATTAGGTATTTTACAAAGGATTGTTCCTCTTTCCTCCCTAGATCTTAATAAGTTGAATCAAAATTGATATGTCTTTTCCTTATTCTCACACTTGGGTATTTAGACTCAAACTATTTTTTTAGGTGAGATATTATCTTGAGATAGTTCATTTTTTGGTTCCTTTATTATTAGTGGTTGCTTTGGTGTGAAATATTAGAGTCTCTAATCCAAGTGTCTAGCTTGTCAATAATTTTAAATTTTTAACATATACTCTACACTTGTTCTTATGCTCAATAATCCTAGTTGTAAGGATCTAAGATCCTTTTCCCAACTTAATATATGAGAAATAGTTGTAGAAATGGATTCATTCCTTTAGTTTTCTATTTCATTCTAATTTATTTTGTTTAACTACTTTTTACATGTATACAACACCTTAGCATGATTTTATTATTTAAAAAATTCAATTTTCAATTTTTTTATTTATTAATTACAAAATTCTATACATAAAACTATTTTTGTTTTTTAAATTCATTATAATTTATATTTTCTTGAAACGAGTGAATATAGAACTTTCTCTATATACTTACAACAATAAGTTGAAACCAAAAAAATCACCCTAGAATTTTCAACATCTTCAAGAATTGCTTAAACATTGGGGGTTCATCTTCTATACTATGAGACAAGTTTCTCCTAATGGTGTGACTTATAACATTCCTTAAATTTTAATTTGCATAGGTGGGTACACTTGTACTTGACATTATTTATCCTCATATATTATGTAATAGCATGCTTGGTCTACCTTTTTTCTAGAGACTTAGTTACACAAAGATTGTTATCCTTGGAGACTTAGTTCACTACCAATTTGGGGTATTATTATCCCATTGGTTGTTTAGGAATAGTATGAAGGTTGTGAAACTCTTATGCATGGCAAGCATACCCAATAGGTGGTCTTAAGACATGATAATCTACCATTTCAACCCTCTAAATGTATTTCTTATACTTATTTTTCTATTATTTTATTAGTTATGTGATCTCATATATTTAAATTAAACATACAATTCATTATTATTATTATATTTGATCATATATGGGTAGATGTGGTTCTCATGAAATATATATATGATAACCTCATTTTTACTTTTAGCAATCAATCATCATTTAAAAAAAAATAGGAAGTTAAATTTGTGTTTCTTTTCATTAATAAAAATACCACAATCACATAATTTTTTTAAATTTAAGCAAGATTGATTAAGTTGAATAATGAGATTAATTTTATCACAAATTATTGATCTATTAATTAGTTTATCAACATTGGTTTCAATTTAAAAGACATCAATGATGATAAAGAAATTACTAAGATAGATCATTATGATATTTTAATAATTAAAAAATATATATGTTAATCATTGAACAAAGAATTAAGACTTCAATTTATAATGTTTTAAAAATACAATTAAAATGTAAATTTACAAGAACAAAATTCAAAGTTTCTAACTTCGTATTTCTTGTGTTTGATCAACATCTTAAAGCGAGCTTCGCTGCATATCCTTTTCCATAGAATTGGAAAGAATTCCTACTTCCATTTCTATCTCAAACAATTTCAATGTTGTTTGGGGCATGCATAACAATACTTTTATGCCATCCTTACCCTTTGGAGGTTGAATGAAGACAATAAAATTTGCATGGAAAAATCCACTCCATTCTATTGGACTTAGAATTGATGTTTCACCCCATCCAAAATCCACACTATTGAGCCCTAGAAATCTCCAATCGCTCATAAACACGACATTCTTCATTGGTACATGCACATGCTGATTCATTACCTTCCTATTGATCTCTACAAAGTCGATGCTTGATCTCAAATACTCATTACTCAATAACAGCCTTGATCTCTTTATAATCATGATTACTTGCAAAATTGAGGTACTGTAAAGTTCCTCAGCTCTAGCCGTTGCACATACAGGGTAGAAGCAATTACCATAATATCCGTTGTGGAGTGGCGGTTTGAATAATTTCCTTGAATTCATTGCAAAGACAAGCTTCACACTATGGCTATGTGGGATTTTATGGGCCTTTGTCATTGCCCTCCAAAACAACGCTGCCCCAATATCAAATGAAGAGAAGCTTTCTTTACACTCTCCCATAAGCCGTTGCTTGATTTGTTTTATCGTCTTGGAATCCAAATAATGAAAATAATGAACGCATTCCTCATGCTCTTGAAATGAAGATATGAAACTATCTGTAACTAATTCTGAATGGTGAAACATCACTTGTGGTGGATTTCTTGGCTTGAGAAGTTCTCTATCCCATATTGGTTGCACTGAGAGCTTACCAACTCCCCTCGCCATCTCTCCAAGCCCATTAAGAAACTGTGCCATTCCTAATCCATCACATATACTGTGATTCGAACCATATCCTAAAACAAACCCTCCACAACTGAATTGAGTAACCTACATTTAAACCATAAAGTATTTTTATTACACTAATATAAAACAAAATCAAAACCTTTCTAATCTTATATCAAATAATTAACCTGTCCACATAAACAACCAGCATATTGTGAGCAACGTGCACATTCCCTTCGCTAGGTTAGCCAAAATTTGAATACAAATAACAAGACAAGAACTGTACATCTCCAATGTTTAAGCGTTACCAACAAGTTATGATCATGGGTATCATCCAAAAAACTTAAAATGATCAAGATAGAAAGAAAGAGGCTAGGGGATATTTACTTGAAGAACGAGGGGATAAATGCTCTCAGTCTCTGCACCGAAAGGAATTGTAGAAATCAGCTGATGAAATGACTGTTTGAGGTCATCACAATCTCCGAGCACAGACAAATTATTGTCAGAGGTGGCAGCCATGAATGGAACTCCCTCTGCGTTATACTCCACTTGAAGTTTGCCATTGTGGCTGCTTCTCAGACGCCCTGCCATTGGATAATAATATACCAATACTTTGGACAAAGCCTCACGAATTACTTTTGCTGGATTGCCCAACGAGTTGGAATTGGAATTGTTGTAAACTTTGTAGAGAAGAATTTGACGAACCATGAATCTTAACATGGACTGGTCATCCAAATTAGAAAGATAGAGAGTGGTTTTAGGCGAGGGAAGGCATGGGCGAACCATCACTACTTCCCCACACTTCACTTGAAGTTGCAACTCCATCGTGTTCTTCACCATCACTTCACATCCCATGCCTTTTATAGACGTGGAATGGAAAACTTGCTCAAAGTAAAACTCCCATTATCCCTAGTATATTAAGAAGGCGCCGTCTATGGAGCCGGTGCATTCTATCGGCCCCATAGCCAGAACCTGTTCCGTGCCGCCCTTAAAACCCATTTCTCAACGCAACTTTGTACTTATTAACGTATTTCAATATAACACGGCACCAGCCATACATTGAAGTCAATACTTGTTTGAATACTTGTTTGAAGTCGTTTGAAGTTATGACATTCGACGTGGAGTACATTAAGAGCTGCCTTCCATGCCTCCCTTAAACCTTATTTTTCAACGCAACTTTGTATTTGTCAATGCCATGGCTGGTCCACATATTCATCACCGACTTTCCACAATTTAATTCTGTAGTGCCCAACTTTGTACTTATTAACGCATTTCAATATAACACGGCACCAGCCATACATTGAAGTCAATACTTGTTTGAATACTTGTTTGAAGTCGTTTGAAGTTATGACATTCGACGTGGAGTACATTAAGAGCTGCCTTCCATGCCGCCCTTAAACCCTATTTTTCAATGCAACTTTGTATTTGTCAATGCCATGGCTGGTCCACATATTCATCACCGACATTCCACAATTTAATTCTGTAGTGCCCCTCCAATTTAATTTTGTAGTTTCCTTCCATGATTCATCATTCTTGATGATTGTGATAGATTCTTATGGATTATTTTCATGTCTTCATAATTCTTGTTTCCTACTTTGCTCTTTCATGCTTTGAGATACTTTCAAGCATATCAGTGGATACATTATGATATTTATGATGATGA
Organism: Cryptomeria japonica; assembly: GCF_030272615.1. Lineage (NCBI taxonomy): Eukaryota > Viridiplantae > Streptophyta > Pinopsida > Cupressales > Cupressaceae > Cryptomeria > Cryptomeria japonica. The sequence goes on from NC_081415.1 coordinate 618,190,442, forward strand.
TTTTATATTTAGGGGTATTTGATAGTGTTAGGGTTTCATATTTAATGGATCTTGTGATAATGTATTTCTTAGATGATATGATTTATGTTTACTATTTATGATGTTATATCTTGTGCTAATCCTAATTCTAATAATCTCATTTGGATATGGATGATAGTTGTTTGATTATGATATATTTATGATCATGATGTTTTATTATTTGCAAGTATGAAAGGGATGATATTACATCACTCATCATGAGAAAGATGTGATGTTATCATTTTCTTTCACTTGACTATGTTCAACATATATATATGCACATGCTTTGTCCCTTGATGATTTTGTGCAAGAGTGCAGGTATTAGGGACCAACTCCACCCGGTTCTACAAGTTTGAGCATGTCTCCTTTCCCAATGGTAGTTGATCGAAGGTGACACTAAGGCCCTACCACACCTAACCCTAGTTTGTGTCTTTGGCTTTGATCTTTAATCTTGATTTCATTATCATTGGCTTAGTCTTTGTTCAAGATGTGTGGTCTTATTAATGGTTAGTGAGTGTTTGTGTCTCGTCCTTTTATTCTATTTGATTTGATTTAATTTAATTGAGATTTGTTATGTTATTAGGATAATTATTATTAATATGAATTTATTAAATTAATTAAATGTTATTTATATAAGATAAGGTGAATATTATTATAATGGTGAAAAATTTAGGGTTTCCACCATTAAATGTATGAAAACCACTAATTTTAGGACTTAAGACCATTAAATTCAAAAGAGGGTTACAATCCAATAGATCTAGTCACAAACCGACAAGGATTAGGAGTGTGAATTTTGATCAGATTGGGGGTTTAGATGAATAAACCTCTTTTGTGAGTTGAATTGCTGAAAATGAAGGTAAAATGTGGAAGCAATAAGCTACAGTCGTGAGATTGAGCCATGAACTTGGATTTGAGCATTGTAACCAGATTCAAACCTATTCCCAAAAAGAGCTCCTAAAATGTCAAGACCATTTTTCCCATGCCCTGGTCCTTCAAAAAAATTCGTACTCCAATGGGGGATTGATTTGTCACTATAAACAATGCTTATTCTGAAGATCACAACTTTGTACCTATTTCATGCACACAGAAAGAAGGGGAAATAGGTTGGGAATAGGATTTTCCTAACTCAAACCCTAGTTTAGGAATTAACCTTGAATGAAATGTTGCAAATAGTGAAATAAATAATAGGAAGATATACCTCAGTTCTACAATTACTGATAATGATGTGTTGCTTCTTGAATGTAACCACATATGTTATGAAATGACGTGAACATGACAAAACCCTAATCACACACACATTCTTGCATATGAATGATGTAATGTTGGTCCATAGTGGATAAATGAAGAATATGCAGCCTTGAAGATCTCTAGAAATGCTTGACGATGAATGTTTCAAAGCTTGAATGATGGATTTCTTGAGTAGCTTCCTTGTGATTCTTATGTGATCCCTCTTAATGTGTGTGTATATCCAAATGAGAACTATGGACCTCCTTATATACTTGCCCATTGAAAAACACCTTAATTTTCCAACATATGCCGACATGGAGATCACACTCCAGTCAAATCAATGTGACCATTGAGAGGGACTAAATTAAGGTCCTATTTGAAAGGACCAAGATTCCACACCCTAGTCCCAATGAGGACCATGGAGTCACACCCTAGTCCTACCCCATTTTAGTGCGAGAATCAAGGGGCCAGTGATGTGAAAAGTGGAAATGAGGCCAGAATTGAATGATATGGGCAAAATTAGGTCCTAGTCTGGCTTTGGGACATGAACACTAAGAGGAGGGACAAAATGTGGACTAATTTGTAAGAGACTACAATTTAGGATGCTACATTTAACCCCCATTTTAGCAAGAGTATGAGCCTATGCAGATACTCATGACAAATTAGACAAAAGGAAGAGATGAAGAAGAGGAGCAATGAAGAGAATAATCACAAGGAGTATTAGACATCATTAATTTTGAGGGATCAAGCCCCCAATCTTAGGATCTTAACTCACTCAAACATATGCAAGGGTACACAAGACAAAAACAAAAAGACAAACAAAGATAAAGTGTAACACCCCTGCTATGAGGCCCAAAGGACAAAACTATAATGAACAATAAAATGTGAATAATTTTTATTTTTTTAAAAGCATATTACTTTACACAAGCATATACATACATACAACATGATGAAATAATATACACATTAAACAATTAACAACTGTCCTAAAGGCCCCATCATCCATAATCCCAACAAAGAACTGCTATACAAATAACAACATTCATCATTACATAGGTGCAATATACATATCACATTTTTGAAGAATATTCATATGATCATCAAATACATTACAATGGATCCTCAAGATACAAATCTCCAAGAGTCCCATGGTGGGACAAATACATGAATCCAGTACAATAATCACAGTCTTCGACCTTCTCACGAGCCTCCTCATTCATGATGCAAGATTAGAACAACCCAATGGTTGTGAATAACACTCCACCCAACCATGTGGTACCATAAGGTCCACCCCCCGTGCTATGAGGTATCAACTAAACCCACAAGATGGAAGAAAAACATACCAGGGTACCATTATGACTAGCAAAATAATCAACAAAGCTATACTCACACGAGACTCATAATAGAATCCATAATACATAATACACATGAGGCTTACAAAAGAATCAACAAGATAGATTACACATGAGGCTCATAATAGTAACATCACAATAGAGGCAAAAGTAAATCATCCAACTTCCAGAGGTTCAAAAATACTCACAGAAGGTTAACAAAACATAAGTTGCCACTAGGTAGCAATAGGGAAGAGTGTCATCATTAGGTTGTCATGAGTTACCCTGGTAGGTCTTCACAAGGTCCTGGCCCCCATCCTGGGTTACCCTGGTGACCTCTCCCAACCCCCGGCCCCCATACATACACTAGTGGACCACACCAACATTTCATGGAAACAACTTTGGTGGAAGCAATTCCAGACCCTTCTCTACTTACCCCAAACCTATACGAGCATTTGCAGGAAAAAGAGGCAACAAAGAATTATCTTCATTAATGTGAACTAGCTACCCAGCCAAGTTCATTAATTAGGTTATCACTTGATTAAAAACTCTCATTGAGTTACCCTAGAGACCACTTTGGGTCTCGACCCCCAATGAAAGCCACTCCCCCTTGACTTTCTCCTAGGAATCAAAACAAAACACGTGACCAAGACATGTGAAACACAAGGTGACAAGGTTCCAACCATAGCAAGGCTTAGCCCACTTGCTAGAAAATGATAACTATCCAGTTAGTTCAAAGAAAAAAGGAACAAATAACCCATGCAAGACACAAATCTCATAACATTCAGGGACAATGAAATGTTCATGCACAAAAGTAATTCTAACCCTATCCTAGCCTCTAGAGTTAAAAAGGCTTTTAAACATCAAAACCAAGAAACCCACAAAAAGACAAAAAATCAAGCGATGTGAGGTCTCATGAATCCAAGCATAAAAGAATGCAATCCTAATTTAGATACCAAGAGAACATAATCTTTTATAAACAACAATTAATTCAAGTTATTATAAATTTGAAAAGCCCAAATTAGAACCAACATAACTTATTTCATTCCTATTAATAGCACAATTAAAATAGCATCTCATTAATCAAACAATAATAACAATATACTCTATTACCACTTTCTATCATGATTAGGTCAAGAACATATTGCAAGAAGGATACCACAGTTCAAAAGATAAAGTTTACATTTCAATAGTCCTAAACAAAACTTAACCACATGATGAAATCATATGTATAAAACTAATTTCATTTACTTTCTCTAGAATATATCTAACTTTTAATTAAGTGTGTATTTAACAAATTTTCAAATATATATATATATATATATATATATATATATATATATATATATATATATATATATATATATATATATATATATATATATATATATATATATATATATATATATATATATATATATATATATATATATATAATCTTTTATTCTATCTTTTTCCATGTCTAGCTATGTTTATCCAAAATACAACTATTTACCCATTTTACTATCTTAATCAAAACTTAACTATATTTAACCCAAAATATATCTATTATGCCAAAACACTACATTTTCCAAATTATAAGTGTTGATCAATAAAATTGCTTTTAAGAATAAAACCTTATGGGAAACTTAGTGATGGTGGACTTGCACTTGTTCACTGAGCGACCTCTAGGATTTTACAAGCTAACTCTTTGTATGTAGGAGGGGGTGAAAAGGGATAGAAAGAAAACTGAAAGCAAAAGTACTCTATAGAGATACGTTGAGGCAATTTTGGAACTAAGGCACAAAGAAAACTTCATAAACATGAAGTTCTGAGGCCCATTAAACAATCTACATGCCCAGAACCTTGAAAATAAAACATAGACAACAACTCATTTGACATAAAGCAATATATATCATTCATCCACTAGATAACAAGTTCATAAAAATATAGTTTAATCTATAGAGTCTTATAGTATATATTTTTGAATCCGTACAAAATTATAAAATTGCACAAAAACAAGTCTTTGCACAGAAACACAATGATCATAAAGGCCGAAGGCACAATTTGACTAGAGTTACAAAAACACAAGTACAAATTATAGGTATAGTTCTACGAGCAATTGTCTATATTCTTCTTACTAATTTTTGAACCCTTACAACAACAAAAATCATCCCTTAAATAAGCCCAAGCTAACGGCTTGGTTGAGAAAATAGAGAGAGTGCTTAAATCCACAAGCATTGTTGGCAATGTTGTTGGCAATGTTGTTAGCAATTGTGAAACGACCTCCCACAAGTTAAAATGGAAAAGATTCGGCTTATCGTGCAATTGCTATCAGATCTTCTAACGACATATCAAAATAAAGGAATCAACAACCACCATCAAAACCACAAGCTACTGACGACCAAAAACCATCTCCTCTAGGCAGTAAATAAAAACACTTGGTAGTTGCATCAATTCCAACATGGCAGCAGGAGGGAGCATCATGTGGGTGCAACAAATAACATAGAGTACCTTGCGGCGAACTGCCACATGGCATAGGTGAAAACTTACAAACACACGGGCTCGAAGACGTGGGCCCACAAAACAATGAAAATAGCAATACTACCACATGTCAACACCACTCGGATTCCTAGCAAAGGGAAAGGAAAAGCTTGAACATTACGATTCATGTTGCCACATGGACGTGGGGAGGCAAAAACTCTTCAGGCAGAAAAGGACTAAGGACTAGGAAAAACAAAAGAAGATAACTCCTCGAAAGGGGGCAGGGGAGACTTAGAGTCTACATTTCTTAGCGACTTCTGGGATAATGTCGCTCGAGGGATGCTGATACCCAAAAATCTTGGTTCGCCGACCAAGCTTATGCTTCTGGCTTGAAGAGCCTGTCAAAAATTTGCTACAAGGGAGACCAATCTTCCTCGGAAGGGATGGATTGAGTCTTGAGAGCTTTATAACTTCGATCCAACTTGCTGACATCCTTGAAAGGAACTATTTCTAGTTCATTATAGGTTGATTCAAGCACAACAAGGGGTTTAGCTAAGGGAAGAAACAAGGCCGCAAACTCATCTACTTCAGAGGGATCACTCAATGTTTGAAGGGATGAGTGATCTTGCTTCTTTTGCACTATAAAAAATGATAGTTGCTCGGTTCCCATGATTGTACCATCCAGAAGAAAAGGGAAGGTAAACCAAGCTTGACAAAATCTTCAAGGGGCTTTGTGACAATGCTGATGAAGTCTTTTAAAGTCAATAGACTTGAAGCGGCCTGTTTGGCCATTTTGCCGCAATTGATGAAGTGGTTAATCTTTTGAATTATTCCTTGCCGCAATTGATGAAGTGGTTAATCTTTTGAATTATTCCTTCAAGACCTATGACTCCTATTGTAGTTAACTCTTAGGGAGAAATGACATAAAGCCAATCAATTAACCTCTGAGCCTCGAGGATTTTAGAAGCCAAAAATTGCATGCCATGATCAATGAAAGGGTCAACCTTAGCGTGCAAACTTTGAGAGACTGCTAAGAAACGTAGAGTTGGTTCTAGGAGAAGAATGAATTGCTTTATCTTTTCTCAGTATGCATTATGAAGCTCCCACATTAGATACGTGAAGTCCGTGGGAGGAGCGGGCTGAGGGGCTGATGGCTTTGAGAGGAGCTCTATTTCAGCTTCTTTAGATTCTAACTGCTTGTGCACTTCCTTCAAGTCTTGTGCTTGCTTTTCTACCTAGTGTTGCAATGCTATTATCCTAGTATTCTTATCTTGAACCTCATCCTACAATTGCTTTCCTTTTGCCTATTGATTTTCAATGGTCGCTTGAAATTCATGAAGCTCTTGGGAAAATTGAGTTTGCAAGGTCTGGAAATCTTGAAAAACCTTATCTTTTGCTGCCCAAAAGACTTATCAAGGGGAGTTTTTTAGCACCTATTGAGGGGTGACTTTGTCTACCCAAAGTGCACTTCTTAGATGAAAATTCCACTCTTTTATGTTCTACTCCAATCCTCTTGATAAGTCGAATCAAATTTTTGTTCGTAGATTTAGCCAAACCATTCCTTTGTGGGTAATAATTCAACAAGGTCTTTAAATAGATGTTGTGATCGAGGGTGAACTAGGTAACTTTGGACTCAGTGAATTCTCTAGCATTGTAGAATATAATGGTCCTAGGCGAACCAAAACATGTAACTAGCCCTTCGAGGAAACTAAAAATTTATATTTCAGTGTAATTTTTTAAGGGCACCGCCTCTATCCAGCGGGTGAAGTAATCCATGACCGTAAGGATCCATTTATGATCAGCAGAGGGCACTGGATTAATCATTCCTATGAAATCCAGTCCCCATTGAGAAAAAGGTTCATCTACCACTATAGGCCTGAGTGGTATTATTGCATTTTTGGCACTTTCCATCATAGAATTGGCATTCTTTGCATCCTCGGATCAAAATGTGTGCATCTTTGAACAATGAGGACCAATAATTGCCCTTGTTAATGATCTTCATGATAGTGGTTTGGCTTGAGAAGTGGCCTCCCATAGGACCATTATGGAACTCACACAAAATTTTCTTGGCTTGTTGTTTATCAACACAATGAAGTAGGATCCCGTCAAAATTTCGCTTGAATAGAAAACCATCTAGCAACCGATAGCCATTGTTTTGGATCTTGTAAAATCCTTTCTTCTCCATAGAGATATTTTGGGGGAAAACTTCAGTTTGCATAAAACACTGGCTATCGACCATCCAACCCTCTTCATTTCCTCCTATATGCATTAGCACCATTTTGTCTTGAGCTTTTTCCAGCTCTTCTAGCTCTTGAGCTAAATACTCGCAAAGACCTTTGCCTCAGATTACTTTGGTAGGCTTGAAATCTATGTCGTACTTGAGGATCTTAGTGATCCAATTTTCTCTTTTCTCTGTGATCTCCCCTTTCATGAAATATTCACAGACCGCAGGGTGAGATAAATAGACCATTGTTTTGTTGCAAGCAATAAAGTGCCTGAATTTCTTCAGACCTTTTACAATGGCAAAGGCTTGTTTTTCCACAAAATTGTACTTTCTCTCATATGCTTTGAGTTTTTTGGAGTGGAAAGCGATTGGGTGTTCGCTTTTGGGCTTTGCATCCTTTTGAGTTGGCACAACAACAATACTGAAATCGCTGGCAAAGACTTACATTATAAAATCCTGAGACATGTCTGGGTTAGCCAGAACAAGGGCGGACGAAATAGCATCTTTGGTTTTAGGGGTCCACTTAAAATGCATATCCTTTTTTAGCATGATCATGATAGGTCTTACCATACCAATGAAATTTGAAATGAATCTACCAACAAAGTTGATTTTTCCTAAAAAGGACTAGACGCCCTTTTTGTTCACTGGTAGAGAAATCTCCTTGATGGATTTTATGTGATTTGGGTTAATTGATACTCCTTATTTGGACACCACATGTCCCACCAACTTTCCTTGTGGTACCCCAAAGATGCACATCTTTGGATTCAAGGAGACACCAACTTCTAAGCATTTTTGGAAAACTAGTTCCAGGTGGTCAAAGTGATCTTCTTTGTGTTTCAAAAACACAATTAGATCATCTAAATAAGTCAGGATAATTTTGTTGATCAGTTCATGGAAATCTATGTCCATCGCCCTTTGAAAAGTTGCACCCGTGTTGGATAACATGAAAGGCATCTTCTAGTAAGTGAATGTTCCCCACTTGGTGGTGAACGTGGTTTTATGTTGATCCACTTGCTTGACAAGGACTTGATTATACCTAGAGAAACCAAAATATTGGATCCAGAAATGGTATATAGGATCTGTTCCATCAGAGGCAGAGGATAGTGATCCTTCAGGGAGGCTCTATTCAAATCCTGGAAGTATACACAAATGTAGATATCTTTGTTCTTCTTCTAGACTACCACCAAGTTGGAAGCCCAAGTGTTATGTTTAATGGGGTATATAATCTTGGAATCAATCAATTTTTGTAGCTCTTATGACATGGGGGACTCAATTTTAGGGTTAATTGGTCGTTGCTTGTGCTAGATAGGAATTGTTGCTTCCTCCAATTCAATTGTATGTTGGATAACTTCTATATTGTAACCCTTCAATTTATCATATGAACATGTGACTACTCCCTTATATTTATCAAAGAAACTGATGATCCTTTCTTTGTCGCATCGAGGAACATCCATTGCTACTTTAAGTTTCCAACCACCTCCGACTTGGAGGTCGGTATAATCCCCTTTTTCTGCGGTGAATTTCCTCTGATCATTTCTGGAATCTTCTCAATCAAAGAGGTTCTCGAGAGTAATCAAACCCTTTAGGAGTTTGTTTGTTTTTAGCTGAATTACGTAATCGCCATATGCCTCAAACACTTTGGGCTAAAATTGATCTGCAAACTCCTCAGATTGTTGAATGATAATAGCAATATGTTCATCACTTTCAAAAACTTGCCAATGGATATCAGTGTCGGGCACAATGGGTCTCACAACTACCCAGATTGAATGTTTATTTTCTAGTAATTGGGTTGTAGGATCAAAATGGGATCCTATGGTTGCCATGTGATCAACCACTTCATTTTCTTTGTGGGAGATTCTCTGAATGTTGAAGGCTTCAAAGCTCTCAATCAAGTCCCAGACCCTGTGATGGTACGACCACATGCGGACATGCTTAGCAGCTGAAATTCCTCTGACTTGATGGACTACCAACTCTAAATCCCTTAGCACTACCATCTGCTTGACTCTGAGGTGCTCTGCAAGACTTAGACCATGGACCAAGCCCTCATATTCTACCTCATTGTTAGAAAAAGCAAACTAGAGTCAGAAAGATCTCAAGGTTTGTTCACCAAAAGGTGAAGTAAGGAAAATACTCACTTTGGATCCCATTTTGCATTGAGCTCGGTCAAAATTGAGGGTCCTGTTGTTCACCAAAAGTGATAACCTATGAACACCTGCAAATCTTTCTATGAAATGGCCAATTTCAGTCTACAAAACACATCAGGGCTTGGACAACATAACATAGGACCCTAATTGATCCTCCTGCACTTCAGGTTCTGCTAGACCTAGGGGGGGACACCCTTTTGATGCACTAAATACGACAATTACAGACACATAATTGCATCAACACTAAGCAGATAGATCATTTCACAAGCTCAACATGTTAGGAAACATTACAGATTGGCTAGATCTATACAAATAATAGGATGAAATAGAGCTTGGAAAGAATGGAACACAAACACCCCTAAACATGAAGGGAAATTAGATTTATCTTTTAAAATGTATATCTGAAAACATCCCCAAACTTGCAAGACCAGTGCCTTGTTCATTGGGCAACAGAGTCACAGACAGAACTACAAATATGAATCATATATGCAAGCTTATTTTCCTTAAACAAGATATTCATGCATCAATACCTTATATTAATGCACTATTTGATTCATTCACAATTTTATCAGATCTGGAAACATATTTCATCATTTGTGACTGACTATAGAGTTTAAAACCTTCCTTGAAGGATACCTATAGACAATCACACAATTTCCTTGAAATTGACAAATCTTATCCTCCTTGAGGATTCAATTCATGGTAATGAAATACATACCTAGAGAGAACACTGTGAGGAATTTACTCATGCCTGACACAAGCAAGACTTGCAACTAAAATCACATTTACAACAATGCACTGCAATCTCTATGCCCTGAAACCAAACAGAAGCATTTACAAATTCGGGTCATGACATTCAGAAAGTGGAAGCCATCAAATCTGGAGCATTTTCCAAATTTCTAGAACCCTTACAACTGAGAAGAATTGGGAATAAGAAGGAGAGGGAACCAAATCAAATCTGCAACTGAATTGTCAAGTGTCTCCTCTCTAACTAAATTTCAATCTCGACCAAACTGCTTCCAAAATATCTGATCTTCGCCAAAATTAACTTCATAATAAGATTCCTCATTCCGAGAGCTTTCTGAAAATATATAACGCTTCATACTTTGGCCAAAAATTGAGCCCTGGGCGAATTAATTCCCCAATGTGCACCATCATTTAAATTTTTCAATTATTAATATAGTTTAAACTATATCATAAACTAATTTTAATTTTAATTTTTGGCTCTGATTATGCTCTGACGCTTTGCCACGTGGCGGCCTCCGATTGGTCGATGGGTTGACCGGACGCCACCTGGGATGACATCTCATCCCCGCCACGTCATCTGCTTTGTCACTACCACTTGGTCGCCATGTGTACACCACACCACCTAGGTGCCACCTAGGCACCACCTCACCGGGATCCGCCTGCTGGACATCTGACTACACCCGCCACCTATGCACCACCTGGCTTTTGCAACTTCGCAGGGTTTATCCGGCGTGCATCTTCCCTTCGCAAAGTAGCGCGAGTCATTGATCTCCATCGAACATGCTCACTGGTTAACCTTCTTTTCTCTGCAAAATTCCGCCTATCTGCCTCAGGAAGTGTGCATGCGTGGGGTCCACCTGGTCACCGCCCAGTCACCTCCTCCATTGCCTCAAGATCTGTGCTCACGCGTGGGCCCACCTTGGACGCCCATAGGCACCATTTGTCAAAAGCCTTTATGGCTTAGACATATTACTACTGTAGGCTATTCCTTATAAACATTTAAAAATACCACTTCCCAATACATGTGGGATGAAACATTAAGCTTGGGACTGTGCATTCTGAAGGTTTTTCTGAAACTTTTAATGGTGTTTTTACATTTGATTAAAATGTTGATGCCCAAGAACCATGCAGGGGAGGGAAAATGTTGGCAAGGTCATGAACATTAGCTTTACACCTGCCAAATGCATTTGCTATATGATTAATATGGCCTCCAAACAGCCACACAGAGGAAGGAGACTGCAGCAATTGCCATTGCTTGGGGTTTTTAAAACCTTTCAAATACCACGTAAACCACACCATACTGCAATTGTTTGAAGTTTCTGAGCCCTCCAAACTCTCACCATTCCACGCAGGGAACCTGTTGGCACATTACTTGCCATGGCATTTGAAGTAAAAGTTATAAATGCTGCTCAAAAACCACATAGTGGAGGAGGTTGACTTTACCACTGCCAATTAGTTTGCTTGGAGTTTTAAAATCTATCCTTCAATGCCACATACCAGCAACACTCCAGCTTCTCTACCACACAGAGGAAACAATTACACACTAGTTGCATTTGTTGTTGCCCCTTTGACCACCACGTGAGCATGCTTAAGAGAGGTCTTTGGCTGACATCTATTTCATTTTTAAAATGCCTTCCTCCACCCATAATTTGGTTGCACACAAGGAGGAGTTACTCTGTTAAATTGCATTTGTTGCAACTTCAATGCCTTTGTTCAAACACCACCGCCAACTAAGAAGGATAAGGAGGCATGTGGGGAAGAGGAATATGGTTCTTGTTTGACATTTGCATTCGCTGGAGACACAAACCCACGCCACACTCTACTAGACATAATGCCTTTTCATGGAGTTTTGATGCTTGCTAATGGTATTTGCTAAAACATGTTTTAATGGACTGCAATTGCTAAAAATTCCAAATGAAAACTTCAACTCCTCTTTTCAACCTCCAATCTAGCGCTTCACCAGCATATTGAATTTGTTGTTTAAAAATTAAAATGCATTTTCATTGTTGACTCCTACAACAGAGGGGACATTGGTGAATTTACATGGACTTGGGTTTCCACATACCAATTTGCAATTCATTGAGGTTTTAATGCCTTTTCTAAAACCATTTCACCATTAAAATTTAATGCACGGGCATGAGCCAGGTCGGGCCTCAAAGTGGGTCCGACTAAAAAAAAAATCGTTTTCAAACAACTGACCTCTGGAATGATTCAGAAACTTCAAACATACCTCTGGAGACGATCGGCATCGTTTTTGGATCATAAAATTGCATTTCGCGACTTTCAGGCAATTACGCCACATTTTCGCATTTAATCGCGAAGACGTAATTTTCAAACTTGTTAAAACACCTTTCTGGATCTCGCCATCTGACAGGCATGTACTCTAATATACAAGGATGAAATCTACCAAGCAGTTTCTCAAGACGAGTCCGAGCGAAGAGATATTAATTTCTAAAAATGCCCAACTGGCTTTGTCGACACTGCAGACCTGATGAAGTTAATGTCCTGGCAACACATGACGCCTTTCTCAAAAATACCAAACGACCTCTGTAGGCCCTCAAATTTGAAACATAGGTACCTTGAAGTACATATTAAATCATCAAATCCTCAGTTTGACCAAAAGACTGACAGGATGCAAACGGTGCACTCACAAAAATAGCTACATTAACTGATATATCACTGAAAGTGCAGAAGGCTGAAAATGATAGCTAAATGAACCCTTTTGAAAACCGATCAAACGGATTGGTAGAGGCTTGAATTTTGAAACGTAGCTCATCATTTATACTAGTAATAACTTGGGGAAAACATTATGGCATGATTCTTACTGAGGAAACTCTTACACTTATGCGAAACAGGGCTCCGACTAGCGGTTGAAATAGGGACTTGCCAAAACACACAAACTGCAAACGGATTCGGCTTTGAAAACTGAGCAAATGGATTCGTCAAGACTTGAAATTTTGCAGACTGGCTCACATTTATGCATAGAATTGAATCTAGTTTAAATTTATCCATGACGATCAACAGGGAAAAAGATGTAATCGCTCAAAGTAGGCTACTCAATAAAATTTGCATTTGTGCCTAAAATGCACTTCCAGCTCACCCCTCAAACTGGGTACCTCATAAACTTATCCAAATTGAATTTTGAAAGTTGCACATCACTGAATAGGCCAAATGAAAGGTGTGGGACATGAATCCCGAGCCTTACCCTCTGAAAATCAACTGGCTCCATTTTACCCCCTTGCTAACTAGGCCATTCAAACTGACTTATTTGGAGATGCAAAGCAAAAATTTGAAGTGGGCCTCAAAACTTGACTCAATTTTAATGAGTCCCAACAGGTCCATAGTCTAGAGACTTGGTTTTCTTTTCCTTGTTTTATATCATACGGGTCCTTTGACACATTAGGAATTGTTTGGTCTTCATAAAAAAATTACATAGGTCCCAAGTTTGGTGGCATGATGATTACCATAAGGGTCCACATCTATATATTCATTCAGGAAAACTTCTTGATTTGCAGATAGGTCCCCAGTTACCTCTTCATCTTTGAATAACTCCACACGCTTCATTTCTTCTCCTGAGATGGATGTGTGGGTGGCTTCAGAGTTTATCATAGCTTCATCAGATATATGCTCTGTATAAAGGGGTTATGACAATATTTTTAACTTAGCTCCATGCTTGGTTCTAAGTATTGTTGACGACTGTTTTTGACACACCCGCCAACCATCAGGTAGCCAATGTGAAAACTCACTACCCCAAGGTCTCTATAGTTGGGTCACGATGGTGATGGGAAACCCAATGGTTGATGTGGTTGTACCTGTAAAGGGGCCTGCTGGTTGAAACTAAATCTCGCTAGTCATGAATGGTTGAACTTCCTTTTTTTTGTATTTTATGATTTAAGATTCTCTGGAAAAGAAATTGCGAAGAGTAAAAGGGAACAAGAAAATAACAATAAAACCAATACAATAACAACTTAATGAACTAGTCAATTAGTTCCTTGCAATCCAAGAAATATCAAATATTATCCAAGTTAGAATTCAACAATGGACCTCTAGAAAACCTGCAAAATCGTCAATTTCACAAACTTATGGAAATAAAATCATCAACAATATGGCCTATCACAGTAATTCTCATACACCACTGACGTGCACAATATGATTCATAAAGTGATAAACAAAAAGATCAAACCATGTTGCTAACTCCAAATAATAGACATTACCAGATTACACTGAACAATTTAGTAGAATATAGACGTAGATCAAGCAATCTACAAGTTGCTTCTCATATTAATCTCAATGAATGTGTAACAAAAAATAACTCAACTTCTTAACAATTTGCAAAATACTCTAAAAATCTCTAAGTGGGCCACAAATCATCAATTTGGGGACCCTTACAAATGAATCCAACTTCTCAATTTATAGAAGTTTTCTACCCTATTATCTAGGAAATAAATCTAACCTAAATTAAGAACTGAAACTAGGAGTCGAAGTTAACTTGCAAGTTCCTGCCTTGATACTCCAATTACCTACTATGAAATGGGGGTTGCATGAGAACTACAAAGACCATGTTGAATGAGCCACGTTTTCGTAGTCATGCAGAATTTTGCTCAAAATTGGAACCTAAGTTGGAGCTACAGCTTGAAAATACAAAATTGGGGTCATGCAAAAACCCTTCTATTTTTAGTAATTGTACGTTCATTCTTCACTTTTTAATGAAATCTCTATAATTGTCCACTATGCATGCGACTGCTTGGACAGGAGGATCAGCTACGTGTTTAATTATAAATTTATACTTCTTCAAAACTTCAACTGCATGCTTCTTTCCTTTATCTGTCTCCCCTATTGTCTATGCCACCTCTTGGCATTGAGTGATCAAGTATGTGTACATGTTCATGAGGATGACATCAAACTAGGCCGAAGGTCCTAAGTGTTGGGCCTCGTATGCATCCCCCTTATTCAAAATTTCTCTAAGGAGAGGGACCCGAATCTCTACCATATCCTTCATATACTACTGAAACATTTCAATCTTTAGCTCCAAAATATACACATAGGACTGAAAGTTCTCACAACTATCCCCTCCTAAAACATCTTCCTCCATTATTGTGTCTACCCCTAACCGCAATACTTTATTCAAAATTTGGAACTTCTTATTAAAAATGCTTAGCTTCCATTCCCATTGTGTAGCACAAGAAGTTAAAGCTCTGCCTACCTATACTGCCCTCTGGTATATCTTCATAGTATCCTACAAAAATAATCTAATCTTAGTTGCATTTACTTGGGTCCATGACTTGGCTATAGTGGCCACTCGTCTCACCTCCACTAGTGCCTTCACTTCTCCCTCTGGCAATGAGGAGGTCGAAGGTAGGTCATCGACCCTACAAGAGTCTAGAGGTTAGCTCATTTCAATCAGGATCTGCTTGTATTGCCCTAGTTGTGCTTTGAGCTTCATGTTTGAAGTATGCTCTTTTTCAACATGCCCCTTGACAACACTTGTGGCTAGCTCCAAAGTATCTAGCTCTCCCCACTTGGTTTGTTTACCCAAATTCACCTAGGATATTTGATACTTGGGGGAAGCTTTTCCCTCATCTTGGAGTGGAACTGCCACATCTGCAATCACTTCATCGGAGCCCATTTTTAATAAATGATGAACGGTTTTTAGCTTCTTAGCCTTTGGTGGCTCCTCAGTGACTACTTGTTGTGAAGTGACCTTGGGAAGCTCTGCTTTTCTCTTTTTCTTCTCAAAAGTGAACTCAACCCATTGCGATATATCTTCATCCTTGTCACCTTGATGTGACACTATGTCTATAGTTACAACATGGACCTTTGTCTGCTCCTCTGCTTCATCTCTTTTTGCTGCCTCTATTTGCCTGGGATCTTGAGGTGAGGTAACTTGGCGGGCTAGATTGGTTTGGAGAGCCTATGTCTTATGTAACTCTCCCAATTTTCCACTGACCTCTTTGTTAAATGTCATCTCTTCCTCACCTGCCTCTGTTTCACCTTGCTCGACTGCTATATCCTTGAGGAGGTCCTCTTGATCTTGAGGGGTTAGAACTAGTCTTTCATTCAATAGGTCCTCTGCCTCATCCCCTTCTTTCTCATCTTCTAGTGGTTTATGTTGCTCAAGATCCCCTTCTTCCTAATATGAATCAAATTCAATGTTCCTAACTTCTATTCCTTCAGTGGTAGACTTGAAGCCTTGCACTCCAGGCTGCCCTGCAGGTATATTAACTTGTGGTGGTGCAGGGGCGTTGGTACCTGGATCCTGTGTGGCATCTATTGAAGGCAGTTGAGTAGGTATATCCTTAGTAATTTCTATTTCTTCTTCCTTCTCTTGGCTACCCTCTCCTATAGTCTACCCTATAGTTGTCCTTGGTGGGAGGACTTTCGCCAGTGGTACTGCTCCTAATCCATCGATCACTCCAAGGTCTGCAACCTTTTTCAACAACTTAGACTCCTTCATCTTTTCTTGGAGTTTCTTCATTAAGTTCTCAGTGTTTTCTTAAGGTTTCTCCCCCTCATCAATATCGGTGGATGCATTTTATCTCGAGCTTGACCTCGTCTTCCGAGCATACTCCTTGTAACCCCTTGAATGGGGTACCCCTGAAGTGGACTTCTTTTGTTTCGCCTTTCAAGCACAAGGCCTTACCCTCTGGATTAACCATTGCTTGGTCTTATTAATGACCACTTGAGAAACCTTTTCAATATTCACATCCTCATTTGTGGACCACCTTATTGGGGAGAGGGGCTTCTTATCAATTTCTAATCCCTTATAAGCCACATCGAGCAGGTCTCCATCATCCCTGAGGTCTTTAGGGAGATTGGTCACAATTTTGAAATCTCTTCTCTGTGGCACAGATAAACTGTTATAGTTCTTCTCTTTGACCTTAAAATTGTCTTGGAGGTTGGCCCAAAAATCCTCCAGTTTCGGCATGTGTCCCGCATATGCCTTAAGCATAGCTTGTTTGAGCTTCCCATAGGGATCATAAAATTCTCTAGCATAATCATACTCTTTCAAATTCAAGTCTTGAAAATTTGGCTCTGCTAGCTTTGCAACCTGTATTTTCTAACATGAGAAGTATCCAATAGATACTAAAAAATCAATGCATGTTTTATGTTTTGAAGATAAGAGAGATTGGAGGCCCAATAGTTGCCTTACATATTCCAATAAGATTACTCTATCATTGCAGTATCTGGGAAGTAACATTAGGTTCCCTGTGAATCCATTGACCCTAATGTAAGTAGAGTGTGGGTTTTGGATAAACCAACATGCCCACTCTCAGATAATAGCCATGGCCTCTGGGCTAATCTGGTATCCTACGTCTCCTATCAATTTGATTATTACTGGAAAAATGAAGGCATCATTAATTCTTTTGAAATGAGCCTTTGCATTGGTTAAGGGGAGTTGGGAATAATATTCCCATACCTTCTTCTATCCTTCCTCATCGCCTAACTAACCCTCTACTTGTAGTCCTGGAAACTTTCCAGCTCTGGCAGCCACCCAGATGACATAAGATGTGAAAAAGAACTTTTGAGTCTGGTGGACTTCCTTCATTTGTTTGCAAATGTTGTCAGAAAGGATCTGCGGCCAATCAAAATATTGTTTTCGAATTAGGATAGTGGTCATAAACTGGAACATCCATGGATGGAAATGCTTACAATCAAGCTTGCCAAAGGCCCTGCTCAGCATAATAATCAAGTCTCTTTGGGGCTCCTTGAAGTCCGCCCTCAGGATCTTTATTGCCTTGAGACCTATTTTCCGCTCTTCTTCTAGCCAGTTTTTATTCATGTGCCTTTTATTTGTTGCAACTTTGTCATTCCTTACCTTTAAGGCCTCCTCTTCAGTTAGAGGAATATCTCTTCTTTGGTTGGGATACCAAACACGAATCTCAGCATGTCGAGAGACAAGTCTATAACTATCCTTCCCTGTGTGTCAGTACACTTTCTAGTGTCCGGGTTGTAGAACTGAGCAATTGTCATTATAAATTCTAGTGCTTGCACTTATTGTGTAAATATAGTTGTCTCCACTAAGCCTAATCTTTTGATTCTCCTGTGTAGGTTCTTTGGTATGGGCTTATTTGACTGGGTTTTGATATCTTCAATTTCAATATGGCTAATCTTTGTGTCGGTAACCCATTTGATATGATCACCCAGCTTTTAAGAGTAGACTTGTCCTTGATAGTGGTACTTCATGGTAGCAGGAAGTCTATCAATATCTTTGCTTCTTTTGCTAGAAGGTGAGTTCATCTAAGTACCTAAACCTATGAGAAGAAAATGAGGATTAGTTCTTTACAACAAAAAACATAAAAAGTTCCTTCACTTTGGGACTTCGAGCTTCCGGAGTAGGGAGTTTTTTTTCCTTTTAAAACATAAAAAGTTCCTTCACTTTGGGACTTCAGGGTTCCAGAGTTGGTACTCATGGATGTAGTCTAGAACTCCAAGGTTTCGGGGTTTTGGGTTGGGTAGATAGGCCTTGAATCCGGAACTCCGGGGTTCCGAGTTCAATGATAGGGATTCCTCGAGAAATAATCCGGATCTCTGAGACTCTGAGGTTCCAGGTTAATGATAAGTAAGTTTCAATAAGATCTTGAAACTCTATGGTTCTGGGGTTTTGGGGTAGGGAAGAGAAAACCATTCGGAAACTAGGGCACATAGGACACGTGAAAAAGAACCAAAAAAAAATGAAAAAGAAGAGAAAACAAAAACAACAACAAAAAAATGACAAGGAAAGAAAATCTAACCTATAAATGACCAAAAGGGCAAGAAAATCACCTACCTGGTGGATCAAAATGCCCAAGAACACAAAAGGAAGCTCGGTAGTTTAGAAGATCGCAATTAGGAGGCAAGGAAGAAGGAGCTCTGAATGCACAAATGAATTTTAAAAGTTCATCATTCCTATTTATACCCCCTCCCAAAACATGTCTGTATGAGTGACTTAAACAGGACCTCGAGACTCTGGGGTCTTGAGGTTCTGAGCTCAACAAACAAAATACCAAACAAAACATCCTACCCCGAGACTCCAGGGGTTCGGGGTTGCAGGGTAGGAAGGAAAGAAAACCAGGATCGACTTTGGGACTCCGGAGTTCTGGGGTGGCTCGGACATACATACCTCGGGACTCTAGGACTCCAGGGATTGAGGTAAAGAACTTACACACATACAAGACATACACCTCAGGACTCCGGAACTCCGGAGTTCTGAGGTAAAGACAAAGAAATCAAAAGACACACCTCGAGACTTCGGAACTCTGGAGTTCCAAGGTAAAAAAAAACTCACACACAAAAATACACAAAGAAGGAGACCAACCTCCAGACTCTGGGGGTTCGGAGTTCCGAGGTAAAGAACAAAGCAGGGGACCCATATTGTAACACAAGGAAACTAATGGGGAATGGGTATGCTAGGCATAAAAAGTATAAGGTGAGACCAATCTAAGGATAGATATCGGCTGACCTTGGCAGTGAAATATCACGACAAGTAGAGGCCAAAGGCAAGGGAATGTCAATAACTACTACCTCCTGGGTTATTGTAATGCTAGGGAAAGCAAACAAGGTGAGTGGAAGGCTTTTTATAATACCTACTTTCTGGACTCTAATTCTGTCTGACTGTATGACTCCTTTGTTTCCAAGTTCATATTTTAAATTTCAAACCTCCGCTCTCTATTTAGGCATTACAGTGGTGCTAGCACCAAAGTCTATCATAGAGTTGTGGAGCAACTTATCTCTGACAATAAGAGTCAAAAAGAAAGGGTTGGGTTTTGGCTTACCTTCCCTCATGATGGAAACATCTTGAGAGCCTTCATTTGTAAGTACTATCGGAGTCCAAGATTGGTCACCCCTGACAGATCCACCATATTTTGTGTGCAATTCAGGCATCACTCACTCTACGGATATCCTCTTGTCTCCATCAAGTGCTTCATGTTGTTCTCAAATTCTAATTTCCCAAATCCCCTCTGTAAGAAAATTCAAAGCCTCTGTTGCATATGGAGAGAAGAACAAGAAAATAGAACTCCAGAATAACATATAACAAGGTTTCTACAAAACCTTCTACACTTTAAGCTGATCCTAAGCTTAGGTAGGTATACCTCTTGTGAATACTTTCACAATTTCAATATAAGATCCATAGTAAACCAATGTTAGAAACCTGTGAACCTCATCACCTCAATAATACTGAAAAACTAAAGAGAAAACATGTAATCATTTTCAGTCTTGACCCCAAGGAAGATAGAAGAACTCCATAAATAATATCAGTGCCTATTCCAGGCTATAGAGTCACCCAAACTAAACAATAATTCCAAATCTAAGAATTCACATACATTTCATTGCTTCAACTTTATCAACCTAATATATGTCTGACATATATATAGGTCTTTTCTCTATTCTAAACCCATTCATCAAATTCAAGTGGAAAACAATTGATCTACTAACAGAAAGGTCTCATGTATATTTAATTCCCCTCCTTGAGAGAAAAACCTAAAACATGTCTGTAACATTGCCTTGCAAACCCTATTCAATCAAATAACCCTAGATTATTTAAAAGGAACCAGTAAATCAATGAATGCACACAAGAAGAAAATGAATATTTAGGCTTAGAAAGCTTTGATTTGTATATTAATATTCATTTTTGAAAATCTTACATAACTCAAGGTGATTTCTGAAAGAACTAGAAAACCTTAGATATATTTTAGTAGAGTTTCTTTACAATTTCTTGTGATGTCCTTTCCTAAAGTCTTGGTATCCATTTATAATGATATGGATGCAAAACAAGCTTCGGACTTTCCTAGGAAAAGTTTGTTACAACCATTTTCAATCCTAATGGCTTTGAAGTTTGTTATACAACTGCAGCATCAGCTAACTATTCTTGAACCTCCTCTTCTTGCACCACGTACTTATTTTTCCGCTCTTGGAACACGTCATCACCAGGCCAGGAGAAGTTAACAATTTTCTTCTTTAACTTATTCAATATTTTCGATGTGTTTCTTAATTGTTTAACCTTTGTCTCTAGAAAACCATAATGTGACTTCATCTTCTCAATTTCTTCAATTGTCCGAATAAACAAAGATGTGTCATCTATATTGATGACTTCATTTATCCATTGAGACAAGTTATATCCTAGCTCATCTAGCCATACTTTTTCATCTTTCAACTGACTTGAACTAACAAAGCCTCCAAGAAACAGTTCAAACTTTTGGTTAGCATATTCTTTTTTGCACAAGTTGCCTTTCTCTCTAAACCAGCTCTTCCTTCTGCTAACCTAGACATACCTTTAACCAACTCACATGTGGACTTAAAATTGGTATTAGCCTCTGCCTCTTCATAAAATGAACACATAAGTTCCAAATTTGCTTCCCTTGCCATCCACTTATTCAAAATCAGCTCCAGAGTAGCCTCGTCTTCCTTCAGGTCCTTCAGCATGCTTAAAACTCTTTTCATATATATGTACACAATAGAGGCCCTTATTGTGTCAACAAACTTCAAAATTGTGCCTCTGACCTTTTCCTCATACTTGCAAACAGGGCTTGAGCCTGCTTCAATTTTTCCATTTCATCTTGTATGGTCTCAGTTGATTGAAAACCAGAAGTCATAGGAGAAGGGGGAAATTCAATGATTGGACTGGTGGATGGAGGTTTCACTGGAGAAGAGGCAATCATTAAAGTAGAGGATTCACCTCTCTGGTATTGCCTTGCTATTTGATTCTTCGATTTGGCAACGGTAGTATCCTTGTGGGCTATTTCCCCTTTGGCCTCATTATAAGCCTTTAGAATCATCTCCAGTTTTACCTGGAGATCAACTTTTTATTTGGCTTCCTTCTCGGCTACTACCACACTGAATTTTTTTGACTCCAAAACTGCACTAGCAGCCTCTACTACCCCTGTGTCCTACACTCTCTTCACAATCATACCTCCAAAATAGCTGGACTTTGAGGTGTCCTTCCTCTTTCTTCTTCTCTCATCCCTCCTTAGAGACCACATAACCAAAGCAGCATGGTCCTTGCTAAATGTCACTCCTTCCAAGGGTTTTGTTTCTTTCCTTATTGCTTCAAGCACTAAAGCATCTGCTATATCTCACTCAGGAAGAATTAATACACCAGCTTTTGCTACCATTTCTCTCCCCTGCTCAGGAGTAATGGCTTTAAATTTTGTCATCATTTCTTGTTTTACTTCTTCCTCCACTACAGATGTATCTTCATGGGGATGTTCACTTTTCTTCTTCTCACATTTTACTTTAAATTGTTCTATATTTTGCCTCCAAAAAAATTGCATGAAAGATCCTATTGTAACAAAATTATTATCAGCTAGAAATTCCTCACTGGCCTGTTTGATGACAGGGTCTAACTCTTTGCCTTTAAACTCCTCTACAGTCAAGTTCATTTTAGCATTTGGTGGTTCTTCAGGCATTCCCTCTTGTAATTCTTCATAAGTATAGGCAATCTCCCCAAGACTTCCTAACTACAACAACTGCTCAGCCACTACATGTTCATCTCCCACATGGATTGGGGAATGGGATGGAGAATATAAAGGCTCACTTGTTTGTATCTCTTTTCCCACCCTTTGTCTTTTACAGGAATCTTGGATTTCCACTACATCTTCTACTGCTCTTTTCCCTTTTGAGGTAGAAGGCTCACCCCTGAATGGCACTAGCATACTGTATTTTGGCCTCTTGTGCATCACATATTCACCTGGAGGGATGGCCTTAGCAAAGGCAGGCTTGGCTAGAACCAGCTTAGGCTTTTCAGGGTCATTTTTCAATATATCTTCCCTCTTCTCCTTTAAGGTTTGCAATAAATCTTCAAAATAAAGTATCAAGAATTTAGCCTTTTCCTCAAAGGGAGTAAAACTAGACAAAGGATCATAACCACTATCAAATTGGTGGATAAAGTTCATAACCCTTTTATATGCTATTCATTTTTCCTTTCTCAATTCCTATTCATCTAGATTGAATTCATTTATGGTCAAATCCTCAGGAAAATGGAACTGTTGTACTCTACCTTTACATACAGCTCTCTTTTTGAACATGCCATTAAAGAAATCCTCTGGATCAGCAAATCTGGCCATTGCAGTAGACAATATGTAGGGTTGAAATAAATCATCAAAATGTGTCGAACCACCCTTGGTGATTACAAATTGGTGTGCAATGGTGATAGTTGGGAAAATTGTTCCCTTCCCCCTATTTGTCAATTCCGCTTCTTGCAAACCTCCAATCTGCCTCAGAACCTCTGCAATTCCTATCTTCAATGGAACTTGATGGGGGAGCAAATATGGAGTTCCTCTGAAACCATAAACTCTTAACATAGTAGAGACAGGGTACAAATATATGTCACCCCAATTATGCACAATCTTAATATTTTGAGCAAATTCCTTAGGCCTAAGGAATTCAAAGAGATCTTTGGGAATCCTAGGGTTCTGTGGGCACAAGAGGATCCTAAGCCTAGATGCAAAACATCTATCAAACTTCAAGTAGCTCACATCTTCTCTATCCCAACACAAAATTGTGCTCCACAATTGAACGGGCATCTCCTCACCATCCTTTTCCTTAATCAGGTCCATTTCATTAGCAAAATATTCAGTACCTTTGAATAAAAACATGTGCATAAGAAGAGAATACCACCCTAAAGATCTGTCCAACTTAAAAAAATTTATCCCCATCAATCCCTCATGAATGGCATCAGTGGGATAAGGTGCAAAATCAAAAGTTACTACCAGACATGGATTCAAAATTTGTGCTATCATGAGCATATAGTGGGTTGGCATAGTTGTTTCAGCATCTTCCCCAAGAATCTGACATAGGGACCAATACATCCCTTTATCCCTCAAAGTAAATAGATTTAGAGAGAAGGGTTCCATGGTGCTAGGGCCTACAATAGTCAGTTGTCCTATTTTGACAAAAAATTCTTTCAAAGGGCCACTTCTAAGGTGATCTCTTTGAGCCTCATACACGTTTGCTAATGTTTCAAAATTGATGGGCTCTAAGTAATTTGATACTTCACTAAGCCCGAAAACTCTCCTAAACTCATCATCATTTATTTCAATTAATGAACCCCCATTTACATTTCTCACACATTTGACAACAGGATCATAGTTATTTGCAATCTGGGTTAACAGGTCCACATCCATGAAAACCCCAGGGACTATGAGCTTTCCAACATCTAACTCCCATATACTATTCATTGGAGCAAGGGAATTTCTCTGGCCAAATCCCACTTTGAAAAGTCAAAAACCTGATATTCCTATCTGAGAATCCCTTAACCAATTCCCTTTGTCATACAAACCATCACAAATGGCTCTCTCCTGATAATTCACCTTCCCTGTGAAATCTCTTCATGGTGCCATCTTTGAATTATAGTTATTTCAATTAAAACTTAGACATACTTTTGAGAATTCAAGAACCCAGTGATACCAATTCAAACTGTAACTATCAAGCAATATGCAAAAACTTACTTGTTGCCTGAAAAAATTTGCTCTGTGCACTGGTTCCTCTACAAGACTCATCGAAATGATGCCAAAGTTTCAGCTGATGTGAAGCTTATTACGAAAACTAAGCATTGAATAGAAACATTAAGCCACATACTTCGACAATCAATTCACAATTGAATTCGCAATATGGCTCCAACGGACCACAAAGAATTTTCTAAGTGTCTTGCCTTTTCGCTGCTTCACGAAAGATAAAAACCTTGTATCTTTTCATTGCGAAACAATGCCATCCATTGGATCCTGAAAGATATGCACGTTCTTTACCTTATCGGAATCATCTTGCTTAGAAATGGGCCCCGCCTTCCTTTTGCTGCTTTGCGGAGGATAAAAATCCTGCATCTTTTCCATGCGAAACAACATTAACCATTGGATCATCCACTATCCGCTCGACCGTTACTCTTCACGGTGACCGCTTCTCTATTCAACTAACCATGACCGCCACTGCTAGTGGTTCTTCATTATTTCACAAAGGTTAATCACCGTGTTACTTTGGTCTATGAAACAACATGCACCGTTGGATCTATTTTGAGATGCACAGCTTTTAAGTCCTTTAACCTTCAAAGTGGGCCCTCTAAGTGGAATCCACTTGTCCTATAGATTTCCAACAAATATCCCCCATGTGTTGACCATTCATTCTCTCAAGAACTCTATCGGACACCACATCTGAACCGCCACATGTCTTGTTTAGCCATGAATTTCATCAATATTGCCACTTAATCAAATAGGCCACTCATGATCCATTCAGAACCATGTGTCCTACTGATAGATTACCTTTTGTCTCAGCTAGACACCCAGCTATATTGCCACCTCATCTGGCACGTAACCGCGAGCTGCTTTTTGCTACTTTGTGAAGAGTAAATTTTGCGTTACTTTGGGTTACGAAACAACGCACACCATTGGATCTATTTTGAGATGCATGGATTTTAACTTGGAAGCCACCCTTTCACTGGGCCCACTGCCTTTTCATAACTTCGCAAAAGGTAAACTTGGCGCATCTTTACCATGCGAAATAGCGTCAATCGCTAGATCTTGTCAGAAATGTTTGGTCTTTAACCAAGGGATCCGCTTATCTCTGGGGCCCACCATTCTTTCATTTTTTCATGAAGCATAAGCCTCATGCATCTTCCCTTTGCAAGATAGCGACAACCGTTGGGTCATGAACAAGATGCATGATCCTTAACTGGTTCTTTAGTTTACCTATTGGGCCCACCAATATTTTGTTGCTTTGCGAAAGGTAAACACCGGGCTACTTCCCTTTGCGAGACCGTGCGCATCATTGGATCCACTAGAAATTGCATGATCTTTACGAAGCCTGACAGATAAATGAAAACTTAGGAGAAGGCGAAAAATTAAAAACATTATTAACGACCTGCCTAAGGCAAAACTTAAAGGGGGGACCTCTTCTCATGATGAACCGACCCTTTCACTTAAGTGGAAAAAGTAACATGGAAATAGAATGCAGGGATTTCAAGATGGAAAAGGTGAATTGCAAAAACCCTAAACCCTTAGACCAATAACCCTCAGAGGCAGAATGAAGAAACAAAGCATAATTTTGCAAATTTTAGCAGATCAAAGAACAAAAATCACCCAATAATCAAAATAGTGATAACACTTCCCACAAATGATCTTTTTGTTCCGGGATTGTGAGGATATCCCATAAAGATACATTCACAAGAGCCTTTTTCAACTGCTCCACTAAATTGTGGGGATGGAAGCCTTTGAGTCTTTGGCTCTGTAAGGTACAAGAACTTTCATGTTTTGAGAGCTGGTGACCATGATAGGTTGTTCTGTCAACTTCTCCATTCTTGCTTTTGGTTGTTGGACCATGGGTTCCCCTGTAAAATGACACTTGGAGTGAAGGTTATAATCAGATTGTACTTGCGACATCTAAGTAGATGATGGGGAAGTGTCATTCGTGAGAACTTCATCCTCGTCTTCCATCCACAAGAAGAGAGCGTGGTCTAGGGTGATCTCGGCTTCCTGTTCCATTGACATACTCTGCATTTGAGCATTCAGTGAGGCGTTATCCTTTCCCAGAGAGGCATAGACCCCAACATTAGGGCTCATTCCTTGACTTCTCTACTTTGCAACCTTCTGCTGTAAATTTCCTCTTAGGCGATTCTGTGGTAGGTGGTCAACATTGCAAGGAAAGAACTAGGAGTTGGTATCATTTGCTATATTATTTTGGCCAACAATCAACTCTCTATTTTGATTAGGGGGAATTTCTTGCAAAGGGGTCGACATGGGGACAAGCTAGTTATTAGGTTGCTCTTAGTTAGCTCTTGTACCACCCTGATACTACTTTGGTTGGTATGGAGGTCTCCCGCCTTGGTAGTTTTGGAAAGGGGGTTTGGTTGGAGCCTGTTGTCGTTTGAGGTTAATGATCGCATTTGAAAAAGTTTGAAGCAGGTTCTTCGTGTCATTCACCTCTACAGCAAGATCAGAAGGAGAAGAAGTGCTCGATTTCTAAGCGTTCAGGTAAGTATACATGGGGGCGGATGTGCCCAGAGATGTCAGCTCAGGTGCCTAGTTTGTCAACTCTAGGAAAACTAGCATGGGTGGTCTTAGAGGAAATTTTCCTGCATCAATTAAGTTATTCTCTACCCGAACAACTAGCTCATAGGCATCCAGAAGAGTGGTCCCTCCTAAAGACTGGATCATGACAAATATGTCAGAATTGAAAGCTTTTAAGTAGAATACAAAAGCCATATCTACCGACGATCGAGAAGATAAGGGTATTTTCTACCACATCTTATGAAATCTAGTTTTGAATTTGGTTATGGCCTCTTGAGGAGCTCTTATTATTGTTATCATTTCTTGCATCAGAGAAGACCTATCCCCCTTTTCAGTGAATCGTTTGAAAAAACAATCTCCTAGATGGTCCTAGCTTCCTATTGAGTTTGGTGTAAAGGACCTATACCAGTCTTGTGCTTTTCCCTTAAAAGAAGTTGTGAGCAATCATAAGGCTACATTTTTTTCTGTCACATTGTGTATAGTACATACGTCGGCCACTTCTTACAAATTCTCCTCGGGGGTCTTGGAAACATCCCCTATGAGTTTAGGTAATTCTTTTAAGTCGGAGGGAAGGATAGAAACCCATTGAGTAGGAGGTGTTGTTGCGATAAGAGGACTTCCACTATCCCAAGTAACAAAGTTCCTTGGAGGTTGGATTTCCATTGGCACGTAAGCTACCTGAACAGGGATTGATGCTTTGATGCCTGATACTGCTTGAACAACAACTAGAGGTGGTAATAATAAGCTCAAATTGGTTGCAGATTGACTCCTAGTGACTGTCATGTGGCTCATGCACCCTCTTTAGACTAAGACAAAATAGCCCCATCAAACGTGCTAGAAAAAGAACTGTTGATCAATAAAATTGCTTTTATGAATGCAACCTTATGGGAACTCGGTGATGGTGGACCTGTGCATGTTCATTGATTAACCTCCAGGACTTTAGAAGTTGACTCTTCATATGTAGGAGGGGGTGAAAAGAGATTGAAAGAAAACTGAAAGAAAAACTACTCTATAGCGATACGCTAAGACATTTTTGGAACTAAGGCACAAAGAAAACTTCATAAACATGTAGTTCTAAGGCCCATTCAACAATCTACATGCCCAGAAACTTGAAAATGAAACATAGACAACAAATCATTTGACATAAACCAATATATACCATTCATCTACTAGATAAAAAGTTCATAAAAACATAGTTTAATCTATAAAGTCTTATAGCATATAATTCTGAAGTCATAAAGAATTATAAAATTGCACAAAAACAAGTCTTTGCATAAAAATAAAATGATCATAAAGGTCGAAAGCACAATTTGATTAGAGTTTCAAAAAAACAAGTACAAATTAAAGGCATAGTTCTATGAGCAATTGTCTATATTCTTCTTCCTAATTTATGAACCCTTACAACAATAAAAAGCATCCCTTAAATAAGCCCAAGCTAACGGTTTAGTGGACAAAATAAAGAGGGTGCTTAAAACCACAAGCATTGCAAGCAATGTTGTTAGCAACTGTGAAACGACCTCCCACAAGTTAAAACAAAAAAGATTCAACCTATTGCACAATCGTTATCAAATCTTCTAACGATGGATCAAAACAAGGGAATCTGCAACCACCATGGAAACCACAAGCTACTAATGACCAAAAACCATCTCCTCTAGGTAGTAAACAACAACGCCCGATGGTTGCATCAATTTCAAGGTGGCCGTAGGAGGGAGTGCCCTGAGGGCACAACAAAAAAGCATGGAGTACCTTGCAAGGAACTACCACGTTACACAAGTGAAAACTTACAAACATTGAGGCTCGAAGATGTGGGTCCACCAAACAATAAAAATATACATTACGAGTCGTGCTGCCACATGGACACAAGGAGGCAAAAAAGGACTAAGTTCCGGAAAAAATAAAAGAAGCTAACTCCCCAAAAGGGGGTAGGGGAGACTTAGAGTCTACAATAAGAATATAAAATATATCTATCAAACATTTGGAAAACTAAGTATACAAAATATTAACATTTACAAAACAATGAAAAGATCTAAAATATATATATAATTAAACACAAATTAATAATATTAATAATCTTTTAACAATAACAAAATGTATTTATTTAAATTTTATTTTTTTAAATGAACATTAATACCGAGAGGGGTGGGGAAAAACCTCCATCATGGATTCCTCCCCCATGGTAATGGTAGAGAACCCACCACCGTGGGAGAGCCCATGGTGGGAGGCTCCCCACCTCTGTGGGTGTGCCCATGGGAGGTGGGGCTCCCCACCACCATGGGTAAATTCATGGTGAGTGGGGTTGCCCACCTCTGTGGGTGCCCACAGTGGGTGGGGTTTCCACCCCCGTGGGTGCCCACGACACCCCCAACAAAAAATCCCATCACCACCAACAAAAAACCCAATCACCAAATATTTTACGCAGAAAAATAAATTTCACAAATAGAAATTTGAAATTGATACTTTAATATATATATATATTTACATCCAAAACAACAAGCTAGGAATCACAGAAGCATTGCTGCAAGGAAGAAGAGGAAAATATATACTTATCAAATCTTAAAATTCCACATGCACAAATACAATCTTAAAATTTGTTCTACCCTCAAAACTTTCTTTCTTGATTTCCCAATTCACATTAAATTTAACCCAAATTCACAAATTATTATCAATAACCCAAACCCCATGATCAGACAATCCAATAGTACAAATTAACATTAATTTACAAACAAACAAATTGAAATCATCACAGTAAATCATACAAGCATATTTTTATTCAGATTGACAGGAAATTTACACATGCAAGAAGAAAGAACCAGAATTCCCTACCTTTTTAACGCTATTAGGAATGAAAACCCCCATAATAATAACCTATTTTTTCAAAAATGTAACTCCCACCATTATCGACATGCAAGGAATCTAATTAATTAATTATTGAATTGATTTATTTATGTAACTCCAACATGCACATGGAAATAATTAATTCTAAGAACAAACAATATGATAATATAATATTTAATGGATTAACTCATGAAAATGATAAAATACACCCCAATATAAACTCCTTTTAAAATTAATTCCCATTAACACCATGAAATCCATAATTTCAATTTAATTTTCCTTTTAATAAATTATTTCTAAACTATAGAATAGATTAAATCATTTACTAATGTAATTAACTAAATAAAATAATGCGCAATATCAACTATTCCAATTAATTAACCATTAATATTTAATTTCCTTTAAACTATTAATATTAATATTTTTGCTAAAAAAATATCAAACTAACATAAGGGTAAGTAACTAAGACTAAACAACTTGAAATACCAACAAGGCTAATGACTGACAAGAGTGGACAAACACAATGTGAGGACACTTGATTGGGGACTTGCTCCATAGCAATGGTGATATCACGGGGTCTGGCTGATATCTCCCTTTTTCCATTTTACCATTGGGTTGTAGAGAATGCTCAGACCTCAAGATTCAAGTTGAGTCGGTGCTTAGTACTTGTAGCTTCATCACTGAGAAAACATACATACATTTCACCAACATATACAAGCACACTGGTGGATGAGAATTGTGACATTCCATGTCCCTCTAAAGTGGGTGATGGAAGATCATCCCCTCACACCCCATATAGACTTGAACTCCTACAAGAAGACGATCACAAGATATAACTCATACATAAAGTAGATATGTCAACCCAAGTGTTCAACCCAACAATAAGAATAATAACTCTAGTTGAAGCCTCAACCTGAAGTTTGGACATTCACTTGGTAAAGTCACTACTTCTATAGCTAGTGTTCATTTGATTGTCAACCTGGGGACGTAATACTTGAAATGGGTCTGCACTATATATGCACTAAGTTCCTTCAATAGCTACTCTGCATTACTGCAGCAACTAACATTATGCGAAAAAGATAAGCAAGAATTGAAACTATTGAAAGGCTACAGGAAAACTTCTGCATTATCATAAATTCATTCAAGCAATACTAGCTAAGTTCAATGCTAATAAACAAAAATTACTCTATTTTAGTTTGGCTGCAGGAACAGTCAGTGGATCTGTTTCCAATGGCTACAGGAATAGTCAATGCAAGAACGTCTACTGCAGCTAAAGAAGAAAACTAATCTTAACAAAGGCACAGGAACACTCACCAAGTGGGCCCCCTTGGATGAGTGATTCTAGGCTTCCCAAAAACAACTCTAAGTGCTCAGAATAACATATTTTTATTCATTGTTCTTCGGAAGTCATTACATGATTCAACATAAAAAGAAACTCAAAAACACTTGTAACTTTATTTTTAAAATCCTCTGCTCTGCTTTCTCTTTTTTCTATCTAACCTTTGAGAAGAGATGAAGATCTTATTTTAAAAGAAAACATCTACTTTAATCAACACAGATCATGCCGAAGAGAAGAGGCGAATAACTAATCGAGAAAGGAGATAGCTGGAGTTAAGCTACAGAAAATGCGGATCTAAACCGAACCACAGTCATAACATACTGTGGCAGTATTTACAACACCAATGTCCACTTGAGTTAGACATCAGTAGTATCGTGTGATTTCTTCTCCTATGATGTTCCTTATGCTCTTCAACATCTTTGTTGTTCGATTTTTCAGTCATCTCCTTGAATATCTCTTCCTGCAACTAGCGTGATAGGTGAGCTTCCACCACAGCATCATTTATTCCCTGCACTTCAAAAGAAATAACATACAAGAACATACATACATATTTTAATTAACCAGGACATTTATTAATTTCACACATGATACTGCCTTAAACAATCCGCATGGCAACATGAATGAATAACATGGCTGCAGGAACAAACTGGCAAAGACAAAACATGTTTTAATAGGTTCAGGCTAACATCTGAAATACATATAGTAAACTTCCGATACATCATTACAATTATGTAAATCAAAATATGACAAAAGCTTAAGAGTTTTAAGGATAAAAATATGCCAATGTCTCAACTCATCACCAAGGTCAGTACTTAATCATATTATCTAACATCAAATTATAGAACCATGATAAAAATCATCACATAAGAGAGTATCATCCAATCATATAAGCCACAAAATAATTCAACCAAAGTCAAGCTAGGTTAAACTGAGTTTGACCAAGGGAGGGGCATTACATCCTCCCCCCATAGGGTTTGAATTACTCTTGGAAGTCGCAAGGCTAAGACAATAAAACAAGAACACATAGTCATAACACTTTATTTAGTTATTCTAAATCCTTATTCTACGAACATTCTTTCCCAAAACAGAGATTCTCTAAAATGGACATATCATAATGTACAAACATCAAAACTTTCTCTTTTCAAAATGAAAACACTTCCTTATAATCTATAAACACCACAAAAATGACAAATAGAAAACTAATACAACATCCTACACATACACTTCTTCCTACCTACCAAGGCAACATAACATATTTTTCGATTAAGTTCTCAAGTTCAAACATAGCTAATGTACCATTTTTCATCTAAGGTCCACGACACATACACATTGAAAGAACAATAGGGTTTGTGGTATGATATTCACATCAACATTAACACTAAAACACTAATCTTAAAGCACAATATATTTCAAATTGAAGAGAGACAATGAACATAACACATACATTAACCATCTAATGCCAACTTAATTCAAAGAGAGTCCAAGCATAAAATTACAATCTCCTACTCCAATTCACACTTCTTCCTAAATATATTATAATCCAAATGATTACAAAATGTTTTTATCAAAGAGATTACGCTTGTATTCCTTAGATTACTATTAATATAGTTCGATTACCCGACATGCCTAGATCCAATCTCCATAGTATTCTCCCATAACACACTATCAAAGGTTCAAGAAAACATGATAGAAGCCACACTAACACATAACTAGGGCTATCTAATTCAAACACTCGGAATAACCACTAGAAATAAAGGAGAAAATAATCCAAGAAACAAATCTGTCGAGCTCAACATTAAAACGATGAAAAATGCCTGCAATTTCAAAAACCTACGATACCAAAAACATGACAAGAGTCATAATTTAAATGGAAGATAAAAGAATTTAGTGGCCATTCCCTTCATAATAAATTGCAAAAGAACGATTCTAGCCCCAATATCACAAAACACAAAATGTAAGCAAGTTAAAGAATTCACAGCCACGACAAAATCTCAACACAAGGTGACCATTTTTTGCCACACTGAAGGGAGTAAATGCTACATACCCAAGATCGCATGTCCTGAGTGTGTTATTGATTGTATACTAAACACCTCAGGCTATTAATTTATCTAGATATCTTTTAACTACAAATCAATCAAAAGCACATGCATTCATGTAACAACACTAACATCAAGATGGTATAGGCAAAAAAATGAAAACACTCGTTATACACAATTAGGATCTTCAGGAGGAACAGGCAAGAGACATAGAGCACAAAGGACACAAGACAAACAAGGTCCTAAACATCAATCCCACACATACTCCAGAGGGACAAGCTTATGATAGAAAGACCAACTAGACTAAGGGTGCAACCTAATCTAGAGATCCCAGCATTTGAACATGGGCTCTGATACCAAGTGTAACGCCCTCGCTATGAGGCCCAAAGGAAAAAACAACAATGAGCAATAAAATGCAAATAATTTATTTAATTTTTTCAAAAAAGCAGATTACTTTACACAAGCATACATATGCATACAACATGATGAAAGAATATACACATTAAACAATTAACAACCATCCTCAAGGCCCCATAATGATGCAACACAAGGTTGGAAATCATCCATAAGCCCAACAAACAACTGCTATAGAAATAACAACATTGATCATTACATAGGCGCAAGATACATATCACATTTCTGAAGAATATTCATATGATCATCAAATACATTACAATGGATCCTCAAGATACAAATCTCCAAGAGTCCCATGATGGGATGAATACATGAATCTAGTACAATAATCACATTCTTCGATCTTCTCACGAGCCTCCTCATTCATGATG